>NC_135825.1:10291221-10591221 GCF_964213995.1 Mustelus asterias | reverse complement strand
TGGTTACCATTACTGAGGCTAGCGTTATATTCCTAATTTTATCAATTGAATTTAAAATTCCATCCACTGCTCCTGTGGGATTAGAACCCACGTTGCTGGAACATTAGCCGCTGGATTGCCAGCCCTGAGACATTGCCATTATAACATCATCCCCCTTGAAGAGTCATACAGCGCAGAAAAGACCCTTCGTCTCATTGAGTTTACACCGACAATAACTACCACTAAAGGCGCGTTAGTCCCCTTTTCCTACACTTGTCCCATATCCTTGAATGTTATGATATTTCAAGTGCTCATCCAAATGTTTTTTAAAGGTTTTAAGGTTTCCAGCCTCCACTACCTTCCCAGGCAGTGCATTCCAGATTCCCACCATTCTCTGAGTGAAAAGGTTTTTCCTCCAATCCCCTCTGAATCTCCTGACCCTTACCCTAAAGCTATGTCCCTCGTGATTGACCTTTCAACCCAGGGGAGCAGCTGCTCCCTACTCATCCTGTCCATATCCCTCATAATCTTATACACCTCATTCATGTCCCACCCTCACCCTTCTCTGCTCTAAAGAAAACAATCCAAGCCTATCCAGTCTCTCCTTATAGCTCAAATGCTCCATCCCAGGCACTGGATCCCAGGCACGGCACGGTGGCACAGTGGTTAGCATTGCTGCAACACAGCGCCAGGGACCCGGGTTCAATTCCCGACTTGGGTCACTGTCTGTGTGGAGTTTGCACATTCTCCGGTTTCATAGAATCCTACAGTGCAGGAGGAGGCCATTCGGCCCATCGAGTCTGCACTGACAACAATCCCACCCAGGCCCTATTCCCATTACCCCATGCATTTACCCTGCTAGTCCCCCTAACACTAAGGGGTAATTTAGCATGGCCAATCCACCTAACCCGCACATCTTTGGACTTTGGGAGGAAACCGGAGGACCCAGAGGAAACCCACGCAGACACGGGGAGAATGTGCAAACTCCACACAGACAATCACCCGAGGCCAGATTTGAACCCGGGTCCCTGGCGCGGTGAGGCAGCAGTTCTAACCACCGTGCCACCGTTCCACTCTTTCCTCCCACATTCCAAAGATGTGCGGGTTAGGTGGATTGGCCTTGCTAAATTGCCCCTTAGTCAAGGGGACTAGCTAGGATAAGTGCATGGGGTTATGGGGATGGGGCCTGGGTGGGATTGTGATCGGTGCAGACTAGATAGGCCGAATGGCCTCCTTCTGCACTGTAGGATTCTATGATTCTATGTCTCTGAACCTCCTCTGTACCCCCTCAAGTGCAATCACATCCTTCCTATAGTGAGGTGACCAGAACTGCACACAGTACTCCAGCTGTGGCCTAACCAATGCTCTGTACAATTGTAACATTACCTCCTTACCCCTATACTCTACACATGACTGATGACAGCAAGTGTCCCATATGCCTTCTTAACTATCCTATTCAGCTGCTCTGTGAGCTCTACAGCAGTAACCAGTACATCCGTTCTTATATTGGTGAATTCCGACCTAAACGTTCTAACAGGCAGATTGCCAGGTTACTGACTGTTGATCTAACTCAGAGCACAAATCAATACCTCTGGAGGCGCTCAGTCATTTACCCATCCACAGCCTTCCACGACCCCCCCTGTGTACCGTACCTCTCCCGTTCCATTACTTACTCTGCGTGTCAGTTAAGGAAATCATTTTCTTTAAATCTATTTTTTTGTTAAAGTACAAAATACAATTAATATTTAATCCAAATCCTGACTGCCTCCCAGGTGCGCTCGGTGAATCGTTGCAAAATGTGACCCTTGGTTCGAGCAATCAGTCTGATTTCATGTGGAAGTATCAGTAAATGTAGCCTGAGGGAGCGTGGTGAAAGTCCATCCCACTATCCCAGACGTAGAAACTTCAGTGCTGCTTGCAATTCAGAACGCTAATCATAAAACCAGTCAATGGCCAGTGACACACAGTCAGCGAGGAGATCAAATACGTGGGATTCCAGGGATAGGGCGTGGGTGGGATAGTTGTTGGTGCAGGCTCGGAGGGCTGAATGGCCTCCTTCTGCACTGTAGAGATTCTATGGTTCTATGATTTTTTTAATTCATTCGTGGGACATGGGCATCGCTGGGTGGCCAGCATTTATTGCCCATCCCTAGTTGCCCTTGGAGGGCAGTTGAGAGTCAACCACATTGCTGTGGCTCTGGAGCCACATGTAGGCCAGACTAGGTAAGGACGGAAGATTTCCTTCCCTTAAGGACATTAGTGAACCAGATGTGTTTTTCCAACAATCGACAATGGTTTCATGGTCATCAGTAGATTTTTAATTCCAGATATTTTTTATTGAATTCAAATTCCACCATCTGCCGTGGCGGGATTCGAACCTGGGTCCCCAAAGCATCAGCTGGGTTTTTGGATTAATAGCCCAGCGATAATACCCCTAGGCCATCGCCTCCCCACTGTGGTCATGGTATGGTTTCAATCTGTTTTATTTTCTGAAAGAAAATGCGCACAAAATCCAATTTTACTGCAACACACTCAGGACTTTGAGCGTAAACAGTAACGCATTACTAATGCTGTTCGCCAATTACAATGCCAGGGGAACAATATCAATTGGCTCATTTACTCCAACTTGCTGTTATTTTAGGAGCAAAATCTGGGCCATTATATTTCTTCAACAATTCATGGCGAGCCCTTCCAAAGCGATGACAGCCCAAAGGGACCTCTAGTGGCCAAAACTACTTTAACTAATTGAGTTACAACACAGAACCAGACCCACGGGAACCTTTATAAAGAATTGTAACTAACATCAACGTCCATATCTATCCATTCTACTCCAGTATTACTCAACTCAAACAGCTGTTACTGAATTTAAGGAGAAGCTAAGCAGGAACATGAGGAGAAGGGAACAGAAGGATATGCAGAGAGGGTTAGAGAGGAGACGCACATGGAGCATAAACAGCAGCCGGAGACATTTAAGTCACAGGCCTATGTCTGCGCTGTAAATTCGATGTAGATTCGGTAGTTATCGCTGGCTTTTCTTTATGTCTATTGGAGGAGCTGTTTTTCGGATGAGATGCTGAATCGAGGTCCAACCTGACCTCCCAAGTGGATGTAAAAGATCTCACAACACCAGGTTAAAGTCCAACAGGTTTATTTGGTAGCAAATACCATAAGCCTGCTTACCCCAGTCCAACGCCGGCATCTCCACATGATGTAAAAGATCCCATGGCATTATTCAGTCGGCAGCACGGTGGCACAGTGTCTAGCGCTGCCTCCTCACAGCTCCAGGAACCCGGGTTCGATTCTGACCTTGGATGACTGTCTGTGTGGAGTTTGCACGTTCTCCCCGTGTCTGCGTGGGTTTCCTCCGGGTGCTCCGGTTTCCTCCCACAGTCCAAAGATGTGCAGGTTAGGTGGATTGGCCAAGCTAAATTGCTCCTTAGTGGCCCAAGATGTGTAGGTTGGATGGATTAGCCATGATAAATGTGTGGGGTTACAGGGATAGGGTGGGGAAGAGGTACTGTACAAGACACTGGGTGGGATTTTACAGCCTTGCTCGAGTGAGAGCGGAAATTCCCGCCAGGGATCAATGGACATTTCTGTTGTCCGCCCCTCACCCGCTCCGATTCCATGGCGGGTGGGGTGGTAGAATTTCAGTGACTGGGCTAGGGAGTCGGTGCAAACTTAATGGGCTGAATGGCCTCTTCTACACTGTAGAGATTCTATGATTCTATGTTGAAATAGATGAGGGGAATCATCCCTTAATTGTCAGTACAGGAAGTACATTATCTGGTCACCAATATGTCGCTGTTTGTGGGATCTTGCTGTACACAGATTGGCTGTCATATTTGGGCGGCACGGTGGCACATTGGTCAGCACTGCTGCCTCACCGTGCCAGAGACCTGGATTTGATTCCTGGCTTGGGTCACTGTCTGTGTGGAGTCTGTACGTTCTCCCCGTGTCTGCGTGGGTTTCCTCCGGGTGCTCCGGTTTCCTCCCACGGTCCGATAGACGTGCTGGTTAGGTGCATTGGCCGTGCTAAATTCTCCCTCAGTGTACCCGAACAGGTGCAGGAGTGTGGCGACTAGGGGATTTTCACAGTAATTTAATTGCAGCGTTAATGTAAGCCTACTTGTGACACTAATAAATAAACTTTAAAACTTTATATTTCCTAAATTGCTACCATAATTATAATGGCAGTAAAGTGCTTTGGGATGCCTTGAGACATTATATAAATTCATTTTTCTTTTATCTGATATTAACTCAGCTCAATTAACATTGTGACTTTAACTTTAAGAACATAACACATTGGAATGGGAGAAGACCCTCAGGCCGGTCAAGTCTACTCTGCCATTTAATTGATCATGGCTGACTTTGGACTCATCTCCACTTTTCCACCCACTCTGCATATCCTTCAAAAATCTGTCTATCTCAGCCTTAAATATATTCAATGATGGACCATTCATACCTTCCGAGGAGGAGAATTCCAAAGATTCACAACTCTTGGGAAAGTGAAAAAAATTCTCCTCATCTCAGTCCAAAATAACCTTCCCCTTATCCTAAGGCTGTTGCCCCATGTTCATAGAAATCATAGAAATCCTACAGTGCAGAAGGAGGCCATTCGGCCCATCGAGTCTGCACCGACCACAATCCCACCCAGGCCCTACCCCCACATATTTACCCGCTAATCCCTCTAACCTACACATCCCAGGACTCTAATGGGCAATTTTTAACCTGGCCAATCAACCTAACCCGCACATCTTTGGACTGTGGGAGGAAACCGGAGCACCCGGAGGAAACCCACGCAGACACGAGGAGAATGTGCAAACTCCACACAGACAGTGACCCGAGCCGGGAATCGAACCCGGGACCCTGGAGCTGTGAAGCAGCAGTGCTAACCACTGTGCTACCGTGCTACCGTGCCGCCCATGTTGCTGCCAATCTCTCGGGCTCTACCATGTCCATGGTAAGTATAAGGACAGCAGTCTTCATTCGTGGGAGTTTCTGTGAGAGGCTTTTATTGAACCCATCTCAAGATGTCTGCCTCCACAGGCACGATCACATGGCCGCAGAAAACCTGAGGTGTCAATCAGGTTGGTTACATTCCAAAACTCACAGTCAAGTCCCTTCAGAATCCTGTATGATATAATGGGATCACCTCCCATTTTTTCTGAACTCCAGTGGATATAGACGCAGCTTCTCATCAATGGACAACCCAGGGACCTGTCGACTGAACCTTCCCTCTACTGACTCCAATTCCTTAATATAGAGACTAAAGAGACCCCCAGTACTCCAGAGTTCAAAAAGTCCTATGAATTATTCATCTAGCTGTATGAAGCCACTAATACTTTAGTTGTGTTTGAAATTCAGTTTGGAGTGTGGGAACATAGGCACAAGGCTGGGCCATTCATCCCCTTGTTCCAAATGTCTTGGTTCAGCTATCTCCTGCAGTTTCCTTAAATCTTGATCACCTCAATTCGCAGCACGGTGATTGGCACTGTTGACTCACAGCGTCAGGGATCTGGGCTCGATTCCGGCCTTGGGTGACCATCTGTGTGGAGTGTGCACATTCTCCCCATGTCTGCGTGGGTTTCCTCTCGGTGCTCCGGTTTCCCCGTGGTCCAAAGATGTGTAGGTTGTGTTAAATTGCCCCTTAGTGTCCCAAGATGTGCAGGTTAGGTGGATTAGCCATGGTAAATTGCCCCTTAGTGTCCAAAATGTGCAGGGTGGGTGGATTTGCTGTGCTACATTGCTACCTAGTGTCCAAGATGTGCAGATTAGGTAGGTTGGCTATGCTGAATTGCCCTAGTGTCCAAAGGTTTGCAGGTTAGGTGGACTGGCTATGCTAAATTGCCTCTTAGTGTCCAAAGATGTGCAGGTTGGGTGGATTGGTCATGCTAAATTGCCCCTTAGTGTCCAAAGGTGTGAGGTTAGGTGGATTGGCCATGCTAAATTGCCCCTTAGTGTCCAAAGATGTGTAGGTTAGGGGGATTGGCCTTGGTAAATGCATGGGATTATGGGAATAGTTAGCAGGGAGGGGTTGGATAAGATATTCTTTCAAAGAGTCGGTGCAGACTCGATGGGCCAAATGGCTTCCTTCTGCACTGTTGGGATTCTACGGGATAGCAAGCATCCCAAGCCTTCTGATTGATCCTTTGAAGTCAGATTTCAGCCAAGAAAGTCAGTGTGGCCCCTCTGTGAAGGTCGAGTATCCACATGCCTCATCTGATTGAAGCAGCTTCTCCCCAAGGCAATGAAACCTCTCGACTCCCACTTATAACGTTTTCCCATTTTTCTGAACACTGGTCGGGATTTATCGAGTTCCATAGTTTGAATTTGAAGGGACGCTATATTCTTGATGAGGTGGTTTACCAATTACTTTAGCAGATGTTGAGGGCACTAAGTATTGAAACTGATGTGTCCCTTAAAACATATTCCAATCACTTCAAACTTGACAGAGAACACGTAAGACTTATGTTTATATATTCATTTTTTTATTCTGGTTAGTTTCAATATTTTTTCATAATATTTTTTGATATTTCTTTATTACAATACATTGATGTACATTATAAGGTACTCATCTAAATTCCCAACCAACCAAAGTGAGCTACAATGCTTTCCCCAACACACCTTAGCAATCACACAATGAACAGCTTATAGTCTATGAAAAAAGAACCTGCTTGTCAAATAGGAAATGGGAACAAGGCATGATAAAGAAACACAGCATCATGTGGTCACAAATGTCATATTCATGATCCTTTTATCCTCCCTGATCCTGAGTCGTTAAGTGTAAAGTTTCCCAGCCCCTTCGAGATAGCCCACGCCCTCCAACTGGAGGCCCGGTTACTGCAACCCAGCACCCCTTCCCGTGAGTTCTAAGGATATCCGCCATTTCATTTGACAAGATTGCACTGGGACAGCACCTCCCCTTGATGTGGGTTGGAACATGGGACTGAAGAGGGTGAGGAATGAGGAGGGTGAGGGGTAAAGAGGGTAAGGGGGCGAGAGGGGTGCCAAGGTATGTCGGAAGCCAAGAAGCTCTGAATCATCCATGGATTTTGCCTTCCCTCATCTGAAGAAGCCAGAGGAGCAACATGAAAGGACCAAGTTACAGGATCTGGTGATATCTAATTCTCAGCCGAGAGTTCAGGATCTAGGCAGAGTGAACAGACCACACCTGCAGCTGCGGTCCAAATTGTTTCATCAGTAGCACCATCTAGGCTGGCAAGGGGTGTGGGCACAAAAACAGATAACTCAGTTGTTAATGCGCCCTGCTTAAAAATAGATACTCATGTATGTGTTCAGGACAGGATTATACTCTTCCATGATGCCATGGTCAACAGTCATTGCCCATGCTGCAAAGGGAGGGTGATGGTGTGGTGAGGCACTGGGTGGCATTTGGCACCTTTAGAATTGTAACCTAGCATGAGGCAGTGCTAGGCTGGGGAGAGAGAAATTTCTAGAGGTTGCGGATACAATTTTGTCTTTTAAAAAGCATTTAGACGGTTATATGGGTAAGATGGGTATAGAGGGATTTGGGCCAAATGCAGGCAATTGGGACGAGCTTAGTGGTTAAAACAAAAGGGCGGCATGGTCAAGTTGGGCCATGCTGTAAACCTCTATGACGCCAGTCTATCCTTCAGACTGTGCTTCATATAGGGAGAGCTAGATGCTGGGCAATTGTCTTCAGTGCCACAATGTGTGTGTGTGTGTGTGGGGAGGGCGTGTGGGGGGCGGGGGGTGGAGGGGGGGAGCATGGGGTGGTTATAGGGCACAGACATGGCTTGGTTCGAGTCAATGGGTGATCACTACACACCCCTGCCCTGAGACAAATGGAAATAATGACACTGCCCCATTAACAGCCACAGTCTGTCACTGATTGCAAATGGTGATAACTGTTCATTCAGAGGTGATTATATGAGGGGCGGAGGCCAAATAGAAACTGGGTGCTTCTCCATTGGGCCTGTTGAGGAATTTATTGTGCTTGGGTTTGGCAAAGGTTCACAACCATTTGATGAGATTGAGAAGGTAGTCCAATCTTTGCAATCACTGAATGCATAGAACTTCTCTCCTTCAACTCCCTCTTCTCAATGTTCATGTAACAATTTTATTAACATTACACTCCTGCGTGGCTACCTCACGTACAAAAATGGACATTTCCTTGGCTAGGGCCAAGAGATGTGCTTTGCTCAACTAAATGAAATTGTTTCTGTATCTTCTATACTGATTGATCTTGCTATTAGTGTATGGAGAAGATGGTCGGAATACATTCACTAGTGTAGATCTGCTTGCGTGCGTCTATTGCTGTGGTTTTAAATTAGCAGGAAGCAAGGCCAGAATCAAAGTGCAAACGATAATGAACTGGACTGGATAGTGCTTCGAAACAGGCCTGCTGGAGTTAGTCACTGGTTAACATTGCAATGGCCAAAATTATAATTTCCATTTGTGTTTCCAGATAATACATTGTGCAGCACTGACAGCATCTCACACACACACACACACATACACTGGCTTCAGCCGCCACAGGTCAATCAATTAATGTTCCATTTGTTGACCCTCTATCTTACATCTCAACTCCCAGTCCTGTCTTCTTCCCCAGATCACATTTCACATTCCCTAACTCAATTTATAACTCGATCCCCACCTCCGCGACCCTCATTCCCCTGTTTTCCTGTCCTGTTCACACATCCCCATCCCAAGTCACATTCTCTCCTCACTTGTCTTGCTCTGCTTTGGCGAAGTTTATACCTCTCCCCATCCTCCCTCAGCCCAGTGTAGCAGCCTTGTGTGGTTGCAGGGGAGTGGGAGCGGCTTCCGAGTCTCTCCAGCTCTGGCTCCCCCCGCCATTGGCCTTGCTCCTCTGTTGCCCGCAACAGGTTACTTTGCCAGCTCCTCGACATTGTTTGTGCCAATGAAAGGGCCAGGGCCACTGAATTAAATCAAGACAGATCCCAAACACTGACCAATGACCATGTCCCATTCACATTAGTACAACATGGAAGCTGTCACCTCTGCCAGATGCACTGACCAAGAGTCTGATGAGACACACACACACACCATCTCAAGGTCCTACAGGAAAACCTCATCAAGTAACAGTTAACTGTGACTTCATAACAAGTTAAAACCATGTACAATTCATTAGTGCTGGAGTCACTTACAACTGAGTAGATCCAAATTTCAGATTTCTTTTAAAAAATAAAAAGCTTTGTCGACTGACCTGACAATTAATGTAACAAGTGTAACGCAACAGCATGTTTTAACATCACTGAAGTGTGCCAACTTCGCGCGGAAGTAAGCCAGATAGGTGAGGCAGAGTTAGTCTCTGAGTAGCAACATTGCAAGCACTCTAACCGTAGACTCTTTCAGAGTCACTCTGGATAGAGATCGGCATGAGATTAGATAATTTTTTTATTTTACAGAAGTTTCTTTATATCCCTTTAGAGAATGAGGCATCCCCACACCCTGACAGCGGTGGGAATCTTCCCCAGCTTGCTCGGAGGAAGACTCGGAAGTCATGGGATGGGAAGCAAAGAAGCCAGGTGCTCGGCTGACTGGGAAGGGGCCTCCAGATGGAAGAAGCCTCCGCTCTGTCTGAAGCTCACTCGCTTCTCGAAATGTCCAGTTTACGCTTGTCGTAGCTCTAGATTTAGACTGGAGCTATACTGCGGCTGCTGCAAAGTCAAGCCGGCATGTGCCGACACCACTGGCATTAGGAATGACGTAAGTTAAACCATCAGAGGTTCGAAATGACTCTGCTTGGGGTGCGCAACTGCGGTCACAGCTATTCTTACTGATGATGCTCGCATCTGTTTATTTACTTTAGGATTCCGAAATCGCTGGCTCCACTTTATGGATCCTGGCAACCATTTCGATGAGGGAGATTGAATTGGAGGTGGGCAGGCTTTTGGGGAGGTCGCCCAGTTCCTTCCTCCACTAAGAGGACTTACTTTGCTGCCTCAGAATTAACCCAGGGAGAGCATGCAATTCAAGAGGGGGGGGTGGGGTACCAGTGATTAACCCTTTAACACAGCCAAGGTGGCCCCTTTGGAAATTCCTCTTCAACAACCACTCATGGGACCATATTTAACGGAGCTCAATTTGCTCAATGGGGTTGGGTTTCTTGAAGAATATCGCATCAGTAGGGATCACCTCTGAGCAGATAAATGATCCTGTCTCACTGGCATGGCATCTAACCTGCACCACGTATAACTCCTCAAGCAGACTGCAAAACGCACAGCTGCTTCTAGCACATTCCAACTGTCCCTGAGCCTCACCAGCCAGTGCCCTCAGCATAATCCATACATTTCAGAGCTGCTGCAGACTAGAAGAACTGGAATCCCGGCTTCAAACCTCTGCTCGACTCGCGATATTGATCTTCTGTCCGAATTCTGGCCCCTCGACCTTTGAACTCTTATCCTGACCTCTGACTTTTGCTTCCAAAAATTAACTGTCGCTCCCCCACCCCTACCCCCTGCCACAGAACCTCCCAAGTACGAGGCCAACAGAGTGTGACCGTCATGGATGAGCCCCAGTCTGGTCCTGAGCTTAACTTTTGGGAACTCACCATCCCTGGGTTATTGGCAGTGGGAAGGCAGTTAAACGGAAAAGTGTCTCAAGGAACCTAACCTACAAACAAAAAAAAAACTGATGGTGGTCCACGTTAGTGATCAACACCGGCCTTGGCAGAAGAGGGTCTGAGACCAGCTAAGTCAGTCTCACCATAAAGAGATGTTAGGCTGGTTGGATTGTGTCTGAAGTCTGCACATAGTGGAACCTCAGACTGATAGGGTCGCCAATAGGCAACAGGACTGGGCAAAGGAGCTCAGTGCCTTAAAATTCCGGCATAAGCTTTTCATCTTTATACAGAGAAGTAACAAAATGAAACACATATATACAAGAGAGAAAATTCAGAGTCATGCCCTGCAACAGTTAAATGGTGGAACAATCCCTTTAACATTCAAATATCCCATCGAGCCAGCTGGACTTAATTCCAATAGCCTCTTCAACAAGTCATAGAATAGCTCACCAACAGCCAGTCAACAAGTGGCTATCGAATGTGACACCAACTTCGCAAAATTGAGTCATCACCCCTTTAATTTTGTTTATGTGTTACCTATGGCAACGCAAGTAGCTGGGGCCGTTGTCATGTGAACGCACACCGATGTGCAAAGATCCAGCATTGGGCACAGCCAAGCGTTTGGGCTGACTTGGAGATGAGCTAGTTTATACTGTGCGAGGGCAAAGGTAATTGCGGCCTTTCCAAACAGGCTTCTCAAAACCATCAACAGTAACAAAGAAAACTAGGCAGACTGAGGAGCAATTATATTTGCAAATTTTGATTATTCCGGAATAGATTATTTGCTGAAAGAGTGGCACCTGTAACAGTGACAGGGAAGGAAAGTCTAGGAAGGTATTTCTTTTTCTTCATCAATGTGTCTGCTCTTTTGAATACGTGTCTCCCTGCCTCAAGGTTGCTCTGTGATGCCAGTGGGTGGAGATACCGTCAGGAAGCTCCATCACTTGCAATGGCGACTAAAGTCTCAGACCAATCTATGCACTGATCTGAAGCTGGCCAACTCTGGGTTAAGATGCAACCAGCTGGTTATATGTAGGACATGCAGTTGAGTATTGTTCGAGATGGGCTGTCAGAGTAGCCAAATTGTGATCTCCACTGCAATCAATGGAATGGAACAAGTCTCTCTTCCCTTGCTTTTCCAACCATCACTGGCCAGTGAGACTCGCCCTGGTCTCAAGGATAAATGCCACTGGCCCACTGCTACCTACTCTATCAATGGGAGGACATCATATTAGCATAGAATGCCCATTTCCCTGCATGACTTACGCAGCTAGAGACTCTGGTGTCTGGCCACTGTGTACCAAGTGACTTGCCCAACCTCCTCCCATCTATCTCTTGGCAGGGAAGGTGGCACTGAAATTAAAATATAAAGTCACTCATCTTCTGGGGTCCAGGTTGTTTCTCTTCCCTACAAACCCCAACCTCACTCTGCCATCCCCCTCAACCCCTTCCCCCCACCTTCATTCCCCACCCTCCCCTTGTTGGGGCTCAGTTTCTCTCCAGCTTCATCTCAATGGATTGCCTCAGACTTTCAGTCTAATGTGCAGTCCCCACTGGGCCTGGGTGTATTCCATTCCCTTTTCCTGTCAGAATTCGGCAGCACTGCCTCGGAAACTTGGCTTCAGTTACTCAAAAGGTCACTCAATTTAAAAAAAAATTCTTCCCATTATATAATGGAAAAGTTCAGAAAACATAAAATTCCTTAGTCCATAAGACCATAAGATATAAGAGCAGAATTAGGCCACTCGGCCCATTGAGTCTGCTCCACCATTCAATCATGGCTGATATTTTTCTCATCCCCATTCTCCTGCCTTTTCCCCATAACCCCTGATCCCCTTATTAATCAAGAACCCATCTATCTCTGTCTTAAAGACACTCAATGACCTTCATAGACCTTCCTTCCTTTCAGAACCTCAACCTGAGAATGGGCAGCCCCGGGGTTCCTTAGAATTCTGTAACACAAAACGACAAAGAAAAATCACAAAAAGTCATCTCGCACGAAGGACTAAATGAATAAGAAACTCTTGGATGAATATAGCATCTTGGGAGGAGGTGCCCTCTTTGAAGGTAAAGGAATCATTCTGGTCTGCGCTGTGTGTCGGTTGGCTCCTGGTGAGACTTCCATCCAGTCTTCAACTGGGCCCTGACGACAGTATCGATGTACATCGGGCGGTCTTCAGTATGTCGACCCATGATACTTGATGGCGGCAATGGCTTGAGCTGCAAAAAGAACATCTAAAGAATGATCTCGCCACACGGCACCATTGATCAGCACTCAATCCCAGGTCAGAAGGCAAGAATAAAAGGTCACTGAGTTAAGGAGAAAAGACACCATCCCATAAATGGGCGGCATGGTAGCACAGTGGTTAGCACCGTTGCTTCACAGCTCCAGGGACTTGGGTTCGATTCCCGGCTTGGGTCACTGTCTGTGTGGAGTTTGCACATTCTCGTGTCTGCGTGGGTTTCCTCCGGGTGCTCCGGTTTCCTCCCACAGTCCAAAGATGTGTGGGTTAGGTTGATTGGCCATGCTAAAATTGCCCCTTAGTGTCCTGAGATGTGTAGGTTAGCGGGATTAGCGGGTAAATGTGTAGAGAAATGGGGGTAGGGCCTGGGTGGGATTGTGGTCGGTGCAGACTCGATGGGCCAGATGGCCTCTTTCTGCACTGTAGGGTTTCTATGATTCTATGATCTATGATAACGGCGGCACGCTGGCACAGTGGGTTAGCACTGCTGCCTCACAGCGCCAGAGACCCGGGTTCGATTCCCCGCCTTGGGTAACTGCCTGTGTGGAGCTTGCATGTTCTCCCTGTGAATGCGTGAGTTTCCTCTTGGTGCTCCAAAGATGTGTGGGTTAGGTTGACTGGCCATGCTAAATTGACCCTAGTATTAAGGGGATTAGCAGGAATAGGGCTTGGGTGGGATTGTGGTCAGTGCAGATGCAATGGGCCAAATGGCCTCCTTCTGCACTGTAGGGATTCTATAAATAAGGGTGGCATGGTAGCACAGTGGTTAGCACTGCTGTCTTGCAGCATCAGGGACCTGGGTTCGATTCCCAGCTCGGGTCTCTGTCAGTGTGGAGTCTGTGCATTCTCCCGTGCCTGGGTGGGTTTCCTCCAGGTGCTCTGGTTTCCTCCCACACCTGAAAGACGTGCTGGTTAGGGTGCATTGGCCGTGCTAAATTCTCCCTCAGTGTACCCGAACAGGCGCTGGAGTGTGGCGACTGGGGGATTTTCACAGCAACTTTATTGTAGTGTTAATGTAAGCCTACTTGTGACATTAATAAATAAACTTTAAAACTGAATGGATGGACTATGAGGGAGCATGACCTCTTATTTTATTAAATTCATAAAGAGATGTAAATGATTGAGAATTTAATTAACTCATCCTGACAGCACATGATCTGTGGGCTTTAATACAAAATGTAAATTCCAATAGATCTTTCACTTCTATTCTGTAAGTTAATGGGGCCTGAATCTTGCGGTGTATTGTAATTACTTATATGCTAAAATGATCATATTCTTGCAATCCTTTATACTTTATTTTTATCTGAATGCTTGTCTATAATATTGTTATGAATTATCATTTCTTGTTTTATTCAACACTGGCTGCCATGACGATTTTCCAATGAACTATAAAAAACAATGGTCGAGGCTCATCCCTAATGTCAAGGACACTCCGGGATGAGAAAAATCTGAAGAGACTTGGCCCGTTCAGTCTTGAAAGTAAGTGACCTGAGAGGGGACTCTAACTAAGTGAAGGCATTAATCTTTTTAAAATGAAACTGTGTTAGTTCTGGGGCCCCCCACCCTCTTGCTTTGGGTAGGGGTCTACCAGAATGGGCAACTGGTCCACAGAATCCATATAGTACAGAAGGAGGCCATTCGGCCCATCAAGTCTACACTGACTCTCCAAAAGAGCATTTTACCCAGCCCCTCCTCCCCCACCCCTGTAAATCATCTCGCTCTCAATCAAAAAGTCAGATATTTTATTCAGGGCCTGTGTTATCGAGACACTCAAACCAGGGTAAAAGCAACAGTATGCTTGCGGATGTCACATGATCAGACTTCACAATGTCCTGTGTCACATGACCAAATGTCACATGATCAAAGGCTGCAAGATCAAGTGCAAGGAAATCTATCAAACCAAAGAATCAGGGATGTTGGCATAAATGAGGAAGGTAATGATGGGTGCCACAGGTCTCAACTAGTTAAAGTTGCGGCAATCTGATCGAACTTAAATCTACCATAAATAAGGGCGGCATGTTAGTACAATGGCTAGCACTGCTGCCTCACAGCACCAGGAACCCAGGTTCGATTCCCGGCTCGGGTCACTGTCTGTGCGGAGTCTGCACATTCTCCCCGTGTCTGCGTGGGTTCCCTCCGGGTGTTCCGGGTTTCCTCCCACAGTCCAAAGACGTGCCGGTTAGGTGGATTAGCCATGCTAAATTGCCCCTAAGTGTCAGGGGGACTAGCTAGAGTAAATGCATGGGGTTATGGGGTTGGGCCTGGATGGGATTGTGGTCGGTGCAGACTCGATGGGCCGAATGGCCTCCTTCTGCACTGTAGGATTCTATGATTCCATGATAACCATTGTGTCACAGCCAACACCAAAGAAATAAACTTAATATGAATGAAAGTATAGAGTTCTTTTAAGGTTAAAAATGATGAATCTTTCTTTAAAAACTTCTTACTTCTTCAGACACACATTAAATGGCTTCCATCAGTGACCTGAGGTGGCAGTGATGAGATGGGAGATGATGGTGGGGTTGAAGAATCTGGTGCACCCGCAGCTGGAACTAAATGGAATGAGAGCGTGGTAATAAATGGAGCAAAGATGATGGCAAAAGCGTTCTTTCCACAATCACACTCCTAACCAGCCCACTGCAGAGATCGGTGTTTTACTGTCCCTCCATTCCCCAATCTCCTCCCATACTTAGTCGCATTTTGTAACATCCTCTCCACTCGTGGCTGCCATTCCACGATTAAAGTTTTCCCTTTCAGAAACGAATGTCCTCTCACAGTCCAGCCTCCATCGCATTCTCCTTTCTGTAGCCTCCACCTCCTGATGAAGGCTCGCCCGTCAATAGCTGCCAGACTGCCCTCCCACTCTCTGCCCCCCTCCAACTTCCCCTGCGTGCACTCAACCCTACCCTGGGCCTGCTTCCTTCCTTGCTTCTTACACACTGTCAGGCTCCATCCCTCTGGATACCAATCCTCGTTTGCATTCCACAGATGCGTTGCTTTAAACTGACCTTCCTCCTCCACTGATGACCCAATACAAAACTCTTGCAGTGCTCTTCCCAGTTAAGCAGGCCTGCAATCTGCACACACAGATGCTGTGAAGTCCATGATGATGTTGGGTTAAAGTAAGAATGTGTTAGATCAATGGCAACGTGTTAAAAAGAAGCATTTGCTTTTAGAAAATCAATCATGTTGTTGTTAGAGCTTAATGATAATGTAGTGACTTCAATCAGGCCATTGAAGTTGGCCAAGTGGAGTATGAACTCCCTGATTAAGGATTCCCCCCTCTACCGCGGCTATATTCGCGGCCAAGTGTCCCTGGAGAGGGAGCATGTGGTGTCCGAGGGCACCGTTAATGCCTTCTGTGCCCGCTGGTCACTGCAGGGACTGGGGTGTATTATTGACCTCCTTAATCACATTTCAATTTGATGTTTTAAGTTTCCTTTCCGCTTTGTATTTTGTTTCAGGCGGTTCCCCTCCTTTTAGGAGCTGCCCCTTTGAGTTGCCCCTAAGTTAATTTGATTTTGTTTATTTGGTTGGTATCAAAAGATGTCCTTGATTAAGGATCTAATTGATGGGCCAATCGGGGAGTCTTTGCCTTGTACTTAACCGGGTGTGTCAGTTCCTCTGGCACCCCTGAAGGTAGACTGCTGACTGATAGCACTCTGTGTACTGCTGTTAGAGTTGTAAATAAAGGCGTTCAACCTCTGAAGAATTATTACAGATAACCCATCCTGTGGAGGAATGCATTTCAAAAACCAGCTCTGAGCTGAAGCCACATTTGAACCCTAAAAATAATGGATCTGGGCAGCAGTTGTGAAGTTATTTTATTACCCATCCATAGTGTTGAGTGTCCCTGAGAAGGGGCTTATGGGTTCTGTTCTTGCTGTCTTTATGGCGATGGCACTTTCGCAACTGCATAACATTTAAACTTCCAAACATAAAAACAGTCCATTCAGCTCAACTGGCCTGTGCTGGTGTTTGTGCTCCAGGTGTTAATGGTGGTTGCAAGCCCTAAGACAAGATCACCGTAATAACGAAGGAACACCAATGTAAGACCAAGTGGGAACAATGTGCGACTTAGAGGGGATTCCGATGGAAAATCTCACTCGATCTGAGAAAGTGGAAGGGAAGAGGGAATGGAATGGCGGTGATAAATGCGACAAAAAGAGCGACAATCTGAAACATTGGGCTGAGGTTTCCAGCGGGGATTGAGACCACGATTCCAGCAGGGATTGAGGCCCTGATTCCAGCAGGGATTGAGAACCTGATTCCAGCAGGGATTGAGACCCTGATTCCAGCAGGGATTGAGACCCTGATTCCAGCAGGGATTGAGACCCTGATTCCAGCAGGGACTGAGACCCTGATTCCAGCAGGGATTGAGGCCCTGGTTCCAGCAGGGATTGAGACCCTGATTCCAGCAAGGACTGAGACCCTGATTCCAGCAGGGATTGAGAACCTGATTCCAGCAGGGATTGAGGCCCTGGTTCCAGCAGGGATTGAGACCCTGATTCCAGCAAGGACTGAGACCCTGATTCCAGCAGCGATTGAGACCCTGATTCCAGCAGGGATTGAGGCCCTGATTCCAGCAGGGATTGAGGCCCTGATTCCAGCAGGGATTGAGACCCTGATTTCAGCAGGGATTGAGACCCTGATTCCAGCAGGGATTGAGACCCTGATTCCAGCAGGGATTGAGGCCCTGACTCCAGCAGGGATTGAGGCCCTGACTCCAGCAGGGATTGAGGCCCTGATTCCAGCAGGGATTGAGACCCTGATTCCAGCAGGGATTGAGACCCTGACATTGGGGCCATTTGTGGGTCCCAACCCCGATGGTGTGCGGGTCTGACCTGCCTGTGCCATTTCCCCGCAGGCAGCCAATCAACAGTTCACCTCCTGGAGCCCCGTCCAATTAAAGATGGAGGTGGGCAGCACAGGTGGGGTGACCAATCAGACGTCCCGAGATCACGGGCAGCCAACAGCCTCACCAGTGGCGGTGGGTGCTGCTGTGGCAGATGGGAGACTGAGAGGGGACCTCAAAGACTTCCTAAATTATTAAACATAAGCATCAACATTAAGAGCATTCATGTCAACATTAAGAGCATTCAAATGGTTATTGGATAAACATATGGATGATATTGGAATAGTGTAGATTAGAGGGGCTTTAGATTGGTTCCACTGGTCGGCGCAACATCGAGGGCCGAAGGGCCTGTACTGCGCTGTAATGTTCTATGTTCTAAGCGTGGTCAGCAGATGTCAGACCATCACAATGGACGGTGGGTGAGGGGTGGCCTGAACAAGATAGCTTGCAGCTGCAGCTTTGATGTTCTGATCACCATCGTCCTGGGCAAGGGGAGACTTAAAGGAGGCATCAATGGCCAGCTGGCCTGCTTCTGGGAGGACACTCCAGAGAGCTTTGGGCTCCACGCACAATGGGAAGGCCTTGTCTCCATTAGAAAATAGACCCTAATGCCCGTTAGTGGTGTACCTGGTCACAGAAATGCAACAGCTGTCCTGACACTATTCTCTTTATTTCCCACCCCCACCTCAAATCTGTCTTCATGAGGCCATTAACTCTGTTTCCCTCCATAGATAGTGCTTGACCTGCCGAGAATTTCCAACATTATTTCAATGACCTTTGTCCCACCTCAATGACCTCTGTCTCACCTCAATGATCTTTGTCCAATCTGTGACCTCTGCCCCACCTCAATGACCTTTGTCCCACCTCAATGACCTCTGTCTCAGCTCAATGACCTTTGTCCGACCTCAATGATTTCTGTCCCACCTCAATGACCTTTGTACCACCTCAGTGATCTCTGTCTCACCTCAATGACCCCTGTCCCATCTCAGTGACCTCTGACTCACCTCAATTAACTTTGTACCACCTTAGCGACCATTGTTCCACCTCAGTGACCTCTGTCCCACCTCAGAGACTCCTGTCCCATCTCAGTAAAGACCTGTACTCCTTATCTCCAGAACACAAGTGGAACTTAATTGCAGTCAGTACCTGATATGAGTCGGCTCCGCCTCGACGCCTCTGTGGCGAGAGCACATGAGATCTCGATCCGCTTCTCTTGTTCCTGTAGCTGGAGCTCAGGGTCTATGTTAGTGTCAGTGAGGCCTTCGGTTAGTGGGACAATGTTCTGCAAACTAACATGAAACAGAGCATTCACTGATCTGTCCAAATGCTTAAATCATCCTCCTCCCACCCTCCTTCCTGCTTCCCCCAATTCCAGAATAAGCGGCAAGAAGGCACTAAGACTTATACCTCTGTTCTAGAGGAGAGATAGTTGGGCAAAATGTGGGAATACGCAATGGAAATACGCTAACACTGCACGTCACCATCTCCCTCCTGCTGGAGAAACTATTTTTAAATGATCACATTGCTCATACAGATGACGCCAAATTAGAAAATTGCTTGTCAACAGGAACAAGTAGAGTTTCCATTGACGTACTAATTACACGGGAGAATCTGAAGATTTAACAATTATATACATGCACCCTCTCAAACAAATCTTTGTGCTTTTTTTAAAAGCAAATTACTGCGGATGCTGGAATCTGAAACCGAAAGAGAAAATGCTGGAAAATCTCAGCAGGTCTGGCCGCATCTGACGTTTCGAGTCCAAATGACCCTTTACCCACATATTTACCTTGCTAATCCCCCTGACACTAAGGGTCAAAGCTGAGCTTTGACAAAGGGTCATCTGGACTCGAAAGGTCAGCTCTTTTCTCTCCTTACAGATGCGGCCAGACCTGCTGAGATTTTCCAGCATTTTCTCTTTTGGTTTGGTACTTTTTTGTTGATTTGCATCTTTTGAAGTTTGGAGGACTGTTATCTTTGGAAAATAATTCTCAGGTGCTGGGCTTCACTGGTGATGATAGGGAGCCTCCATTGTGAATTGATATAACGGAGGGACTTGTTAAGCCATTCCAAATGGTAGTTAAGAGTCCACATTCATAGAATCGCTACAGTGCAAAAGGCCCATCGAGGCTGCACCAACAACAATCCCACCCAAGCCCAATTCCCATAACCCCACATATTTACCCTGCTAATCCCCCTGACACTAGGGTCAATTTAGCATGGCCAACCCAGCTAACCTGCACATCTTTGCACTGTGGGAGGAAACCGGAGCACCCGGAGGAAACCCACACAGACAAGGGGGGAACATGCAAACTCCACAGCGACAATAAGCCGAGGCCGGAATTGACCCCGGGTCCCTGGTGTTGTGAGGCAGCAGTGCTAACCACTGTGCTGCCTTGCCACCCACATCGGTGTGGGATGGAGTCACGGATAGGGCAGGCTAGATAAGATTTCCAATTTGAAGAGGTCATTCGTCAACCAGTTGAGTTTCCCTGGTAGAATATAGACTACATGCTCTGCTGTTCCTAGTTTAGTCTCGTCTGTTACACAACTGCCCCTGGGCGTCTGCAAATTCCCCTATAACTTAACAACCGGCTACCTGGATTTTGCGATGAGGGTTTTGATTCGTTCCACTTTCCTCTGCTTTTCTTTGAGCTCCTCTGGACTGAGAGGAAGTTCGGGCTCGATCTCGATGTATCTCTCGGGAATGAAGACCTTGTCTGGCGTGGATAGCTGGACAAGAGAGAATCAATCAGGACAAGAAAAGGTAAGGTTTACGGGCCTGTAACACGAGAGCAGATAGGCTGTTCATCACAATACTTGGTGTCACTGGGTCTAGGATCCGGGGTGGGGCAGACCCAAATTGTTGGCTTCATCAAAAGAAATGTTGCCATTTATCAAAATGAATAAAGTCAGTGCTCGAGAATTAAACACTCTTGGCATCTAGTGCTGGGTTCAAACATGTTCAGGTTAAAGAGAGTGTGGTTCAGATCTACCTTGACACAGTTCATGGTGGGCTGTATGTCATGGCTCTGACGGTGTGATGGAAAGTTGGGGGTCTACACCTTCTCGGCCAGAGAAGCACAATGGAGAAGGTCGCTGTCTAAGACCTTTCAACCACGGGGAACTGAGGGGAGCAGACTGACTCACTGAATGCATTTACCTGCAAAGTGCCCGTCAATGTACTGAAAAGTAAATGTACAGCAGTGAGGCACAGATAACCCAAGAACATGTTAACAAATGGAATTTTCTCCCGATTAAAATGTCATTATCTCCAATAGTCCTTCTTCTCCATGCTCCTGTACTCCCCCTCTTCACTTTCTCACTCCCCTAACACATCTCTCCATCCTCACTTCCTTCCGACAGTCACTCATCATCTTGCACATCTACCTCCGCCGACACTCGCAACCACACACCTCCTTGTTGATGTCCACTGAATAGTGCTCTGGTTCCAGGTCCATCCTCCTCAGACGGGCAATCTCTTCCCTGGGGGTCTCATGGAAGTTTCCCGCATGATCCCCCCTGACGGCTGCCTCCAGGTGAGAGATATCCACCTCTGTGGTCTTACGTCGAGGGACCTGGATTGGGTGGGAAAAACCACAAACCATAAATTTCGACATGGGGATGCCGGCATTGGACTGGGATGGGCACAGTAAGAAGTCTCACAACACCGGGTTAAAGTCCAACAGGTTCATTTGGAATCACGAGCTTTCGGAGCACGGCTCCTTCATCAGGTGAGTGGAGAGGTAGGTTCACAAAGACGGCATGTATAGGTACGTGAATAAGGAGGGAATAGAGGGATATGGACCAAGTAAGGGCAGAAGGTTTTTTTCAGTTCAGTTAGGGCAGCGGCACAGGCTTGGAGAGCTGAAGGGTCTGTTCCTGTGCTGTACTTTACTTTGTTCATTGTTCTTAATAACCTGACCATCTATGCCCTGCAACAGTTCATACAAACCATGGCATTACCAATAAAAGAATGCGACTCATAATGGTTTGTTAAGGGACACAGGTAGAGGTCATTGTTTAAGTGCCTGGAGCATTTATAAAGAGAGACTGCTGGGACACGGGGTGGTAGGTAAGAAGCAGACATATGTATTGCTGCACACTGCAAATAAACCTGTTATCAAGAAAAGCATTAATGTCTAGTTTGATATTTCAACTGGTTTGGGAATTACTTAAAAACAGTTCTTTCCTGGAGCATCTTCACTGAAGTGAAATGAGCCAATGACGTACCGTGACTCTCCGAACGATGGGCTTTGGGCTGCTCGAACTCGCTGCTATCAACTGGCCAGATGTTAGGGTTAGACTCCGCCTCTTGTTATGGCCGCGTAGCGATCCATTCTGGTGACGCTTCATGCGCTCAGCTTGTTCCTCAACACTCATCTTGGATTTTGCGTCACTGGGGTAAACGCCACTTTTTGATTTTTCCTTTTACAGAACAGAAGAGATCCCCTCAGTCAGGAAGAGTCAACCAGCAAAAACCAAGCAGCCATCACTTATCCCAACTCGACCAGCCCAAGTAGCTTCAATGGTGGATGAAGTCTCAGCAAATAAGTAAAATAATTATAAGCCAGTAAAATCATTTAGTTATCTTTTTGGCATTTTCTTTAACAGTGTCAAAGAATAGGGTGATTTGGAGATGCCGGCATTGGACTGGGATAAACACAGTAAGAAGTCTCACAACACCAGGTTAAAGGCCAACAGGTTTATTTGGTAGCAAAAGCCATTAGTGGTTTTTGCTACCAAATAAACCTGTTGGACTTTAACCTGGTGTTGTGAGACTTCTTACAAAGGATAGGGTAACAGAAGGAGGCCATTCAAGCCTTATCTGATGTCCTTATTTGAGGAAGGATGTCCTTGATATAGAGGGAAGGTTTACCAGGCTGATTCCTGGGATGGTAGGTCTGTCATATGAGGAGAGACTAAGCCGGTTAGGATTATGTTCACTGGAGTTTAGAAGAGTGAGAGGGGATCCCATAGAAACTTATAAAATTCTAACAGGGTTAGACAGTTAGATTCAGAATGTTCCCGATTGTGGGGGAGTCCAGAACTAGGGGTCATAGTTTGAGGATAAGGGGTAAACCTTTTGGAACTGAGTTGAGGAGATATTTTTTCACCCAGAGAGTGGTGAATGTGTGGAATTCACTCCCACAGAATGTAGCTGAAGTCAAAACATTGTGTGATTTCAAGAAGAAATTAGATATAGCTCTTGGGACTAAAGGGACCAAGGGATATGGGGGATCAGGATATTGAATTTGATGATCAGCCATGATCATTATGAACGGTGGAGCAGGCTCGAAGGGCCGAATGGCCTACTCCTGCTTCTAGTTTCTATTCCTATGTTTCTGTAAGCTATTGAGTCTGTTCTGGCATTTAATTAGATCATGGTTGATCTGTATTTTAACTCCATTTACCCAGCGTATCCCTTAAACTACAAAAGAAGTCTACCAAATCTCTATTTTGATATTTTCGATTGACCCCACCTTTTTGGCTGAGAGAATTCTAGATTTCCTTTATGCTTTGGTGTGAACATTATGACTGAATGATCAACTTTAACAGTGAGGTTATGCTTCACGATTCTGGACTCCCAACCGTATCATTTATTTTATTCAATACTCAATACCCTTATGCAGCCTCCCCTATAATTTAACCCTTTAGTGAATCTGCAGTTCCAGTAAGTCCTTCCATTAGACCATAAGATATAGGAGCAGAATTAGTCCATTCGGCCCATCGAATCTGCTCCGCCTTTCAATCCTGGGGCTGATTTGATTCCCATCCCCATTCCTTTGATGCAGTGCTCGGAACTAAATGACATACTCCACTTGCAGTCTAACCAGTTTTATACAACTGAAGTATAACTCCCATCCTTGTGAGCCAACCCCCTTGAAGACGTATCTGACAATATGGGGGCAGTTTTGAGGCCGCACCCTCCGTCTGCGGGAATGGCGACACGTGCTCAAAACCCAGAGAGTGTAATTCGCGGCGGTGAGTTTCCGGGTTCCGATCTTCCCGGCGACTCACCGGCAGAGTGGCGTGAAACACACCACAGGACCACAGTAAGCTCATTTTAATACATTGGCGTGTCATTATCGAGCACTCTATCCGGGACTGCCCCCCCCACCACCCCAACCAGATATGCAGCGGTGCCCGGGGTCATAAAAGTAAATATAGCCCCAAGGGAGAGGGACATGGCCAGGCAGTGGCCTGGCAATGCCCCCGGGCATAGGTTGGCGCTGCCAGGTTCGATTCCTGGCTTGGGTCACTTCTTGTGGGGAGTTGCAAATTTTCCCCATATATGCGTGGGTTTCCTCCGAGTGCTCCAGTTTCGTCCCGCAGTCTAAAAGACGTGCTGGTTAGGTGCATTGGCCATGCTAAATTCTCCCTCAGTGTACCCGAAGTGTGGCGACTAGGGGATTTTCACAGTAACTTCATTGCAGTGTTAATGTAAGCCTACTTGTGACACTAATAAGTAAACTTAAACTTAGTCTTTCTGTTCAGCTATTTTGTCTTTGGATTACATGACAGCAGAAGAAATAGGAGCTGAAGTTGGCCGTTTGGCACTTAAAGCCTGCTCCACCATTGAATATGATCACGGCTGATCCAACTCAATTCCTTCCTGTACTATTCTTCAATTGGGACAATTAGACCATTCCTTCACTGACATTGGATTGAAGCACCTTCCCTAACAGCACTGTGGTTGTACCTACACCACATGGATTGCAGCGGTCCAAGAAGATGGCTCACCACCAACTTCTCAAGGGCAGTTAGGGATGAGCAAAAAGGAAATGCTGGCCTAGCCAGCGACGCCCACATCCCACGAAATAATTTTCAAAATTCCTCTACTACCCGAGAATCGGTCGATCTCTGTCTCGAATATAGTCGATCAAAAATCCACAGCTCCCTGGGGCAGCGAATTCCAAAGATTCACAACACTGAATGAAGAAATTTCTCCTCATCTTAATCCCGAAAGTGTGACTCTGTGTTCTAGATTCCTCAGCCAGTGGAAGTCCCTTAAGCCCCTTGAAGATTTAAGACTTTGACATGCTTGAAGAATAGGAGATATGGATCAGAAATAAGCTCCAGTTTTGAGTTGTATTTTATGGAAGCTACCTATACCTCTTTCGAGGCCCTGTAAGAAGGGTTAGCAGGGTAAATATGTGGGGTTACGGGGATAGGGTCTGGGTGGGATTGTAGTTGGTGCAGACTCAGTGGGCCAACTGGCCTCCTTCTGCACTGTAGGGATTCTATGTATATCAACAAACGTTCTGGGATGCCTGCCCACACACAGAGTCTACATATTCATCTCAAATAAATTGTTCAGATGTTAAAAAGACAGGGAGACAGTTTAACCCTCAAGCAAAATCCATGCTCCATTCAAGGACATGTTCAACATGTTAATATATCTGTATCTCCCCAAAAATAACGCAAACTTGAATGGCAAACTTCACAAATTAAAATATGTTCAGTGTCTGATCCATTCAGATGACGGACAGCAGACTGATTTGCAAGACACTCCTATGTTTGACTGTAATTTACTGACAGGATAAAATGTTCAGAAATATCCGTAGTCTTAACAGATGTATCAGGAAGACCACAGTCCTGTCAAATTTGGGATGGATTCTTTGAGTATATTGGACGATTTTCTGACCTCGCTCGCTGCTGGGATTCTCCGTTCTCGCTGGGAGCCATGCGAGATCGGAGAATCCCGGCTTTACTCTTCGCAGTTTAGCACCTCCTGGTGACTCCATTAGAATCATAGAATCCCTATAGTGCAGAAGGAGGCCACTAAGCCCATTGAGTTTGCACCAACTCTCGAAGAGTATCTTAGCCAGGTCCTTTCCCCCGCCCTATCCCTGTAACCCCACACATTTACCATGGCCAATCCATCTAACCTACACATCTTGGAACACTAGGGGCAATTTATCACAGCCAATAGACATAACCTGCACATCTTTGGATTGTGGGAGGAAACCAGAGCACCCGGAGGAAACCAACCATAGATACAGGGAGAAGGTGTAAACTCCACCTGAGGCCGGAATCGAACCCGGGACCCTAGCACTGTGGGGCAGCAGTGCTAACCACTGTGCCGCCCAAACACTGTGCATATGTGTTTTGTTATCGTACTGTTAGTGACCGTGGCCTCCAAAAGTAGCACCACTTATGGTTGGAGGATTAACTTCAACTTCAAAAACAAAACCATCTCAATTTTTGCTCTTATTTTCACAAGTGGGCAGCAACTTTCAGTAAAATGTAAAATTGAAGGAAAGTCAAAGGGGGTTTGGGCGGAGTGGGGGAGGTGGGATGCTGTGGGTTGATGGGCAGCAAGACACCTTTGCACTTACTCGTGTCTGAGATTCATAGTTTGCTTTCTCACTATTCCGAACTGCAAGGTAGGACGGAGACGGAGAAACCTCCTCTGGCGGTGATTTGGTCCTTGGGGGAACGACACCTACTGCAGTATTCAAAGGGAATAAAGGTTAGGGAACTCTGTCAGAACAACATTCAAATTACATCACAAAAAACAGACTGGTATCAAAACCCATACAAACATTAGGAGCAGGAGTAGGCCACTCAGCCCCTCGAGCCTGCTCTGCTATCCTATAAGATCATCTGATTTCAACCTCAACTCCATATTCCTGCATTTACCCCAATGAACAAGGGGGTGGAAAGGTTATGAAGTATCTAATTCCCTCTGCCTTAACAATATTCAAAAACTCTGCTTCCACCGCCTTTTGAGGAAGAGAAATATCTTAAATGGATTCAATTCTCTTTTTTTAAATCATTCATGGGACATGGGCGTCGCGGGCTGGCCAACATTTATTGCCCATCCCTAGTTGCCCTCGAGGAGGTGGTGGTGAGCTGCCTTCTTGAAATGCTGCAGTATACAACTGAGTGGCTTGGTAGGCCATTTCAGAGGGTAGTTGAGAGTCAACCACATTGCTGTGGCACTGGAGTCACATGAAGGGCGGCACGGTGGCACAGTGGTTAGCACCTCTGCCTCACAGCTCCAGGGGCCTGGGTTCGAATCCCAGCTTGGATCACTGTCTGTGTGGAGTTTGCACGTTCTCCCCGTGTCTGCATGGGTTTCCTCCGGGTGCTCCCGTTTCCACCCACAGTCCAAAGATGTGCGGGTTAGGTTGATTGGTCATGCTAACTTGCCCCTTAGTGTCCTGGGATGAGTAGGTTAGAGGGATTAGCGGGGTAAATTTGTGGAGATAGGGCCTGGGGTGGGATTATTGTTGGTGCAGATTCGATGGGCTGAATGGCCTCCTTCTGCACTGTAGGGTTTCTATGATTCTATGACGGCCAGACCAGGTAAGGACAGCAGATTTCTTTCCCTAAAGGACATTGCTGAACCAGATAGGTTTTTCCGACAATGGTTTCATGGTCATCAGATTCCAAACTCCAGATTTTTTTTATTGAATTCAAATTCCACCATCTGCCATGGCAGGATTTGACCCGGGTCCCCAGAAACTTAGCTGAGCTTCTGGATTAATAATCTCGGGGTAATACCACTAGGCCATCTCCTTCCCCTAGTGATTGCCTGCCCCTTATGACACCTTATTCTAAAAAGTGACTCTTTATTCTGCTTCTCCCGCAAGGGGAAACATTCTCTCCACAGCCACCTTCTCAAGATCCCTCAGGATCTTATGTTTCAATGAAGTCACCTCTTACTTTTCTAAATTCCAGCCTGCCCAACCTTCTCTCATCAGACAACCCACCCATTCCAGGCATTAATCTAGTAAACCTCTGAACCAATGCATTGATGGTTGGGTGAGGGGGGGGGAGGGTCTGGATTTTCCAGCCTCGCCGTGGTGGAATCCGTCATGTGGGATGCAGTGGCCCAGCCAAAAGTCCAGTGCTAGGACCGGGCGATTCTGGTAGTGAGTGGGGAAGATCCCTCCCTAGATTTCAACTGAGGTCCTTCTGCTTGGCTACCATCATTTTGCTACCAGCAGGCGGTAAAGAAGGCACTTGGTATGTTGGCCTTCATTGCGAAAGGTTTCGAGTACAGGAGCAGGGATGTGTTGTTGCAATTACAGGGCCTTGGTGAGGCCACACCTAGAGTATTGTGTGCAGTTTTGGTCTCCTTTTCTGAGGAAGGATGTTCTTGCTCCCGAGGGAGTGCAGCGAAGGTTTACCAGGCTGATCCCGGGGATGGTGGGACTGATGTATGAGGAGAGATTGACTTGGTTAGGATTGAGTTCAGATGAATGAGGGGGGACCTCATGGATACTTATAAAATTCTAACAGGACGAGACAGGGTAGATGCAGGAAGGATGTTCCTGATGGTGGGGGTGTCCAGAACCAGGGGTCACAGTCTGAGAATTCAGGGTAGACCATTTAGGACGGTGGTGAGGAGACATTTTTTCACCCAAAGAGTGGTGAGCCTGTGGAATTCATTACCACAGGAAGTAGTTGATGCCAAAATATTGAATGTATTCAAGAGGCGGCTGGATATAGCACTTGGAGCAAATGGGATCAAAGGTTATGGGGAGAAGGTGGGATTAGACTATCGAGTTGGATGATCAGCCATGATCGTAATAAATGGCGGAGCAGGCTCGAAGGGCCAAATGGCCTCCTTCTGCTCATATCTTCTTTGTTTCTGTGTTTCTATTTGAGAAAACAAGCTGAATGAAGAACTACCACTGTTAAAAATATGAGGTTTGTAAGTTCATTATGTATTGGGACTGTGTTTTTTATTTAGGGTAAAATGAAGGGGGCCACCTATTCTGAAGTCTGTCTGACAACAGGCCTCGGGCGACGTGGCTGTGGAAACATTAAAGGGAGGCCTATATTGTTTTGCTGGAAAGACGTTGTGAGGTGTTGACACTTGGAGACAATAACAGCAATGTCTAAGTTTATAGTCATTAGACTGCTAGTTTCCGAAGTCCCGGGAAGGTGTTGAGAATGACGGGTTGTAAACAGTTGTACTTTCAACCATCCATTTACTTCCAGGATCAAATTGAGGCCTAAAGAATAGCTAATTAGCATCTCTACCTGAATACTCAGCCCATGTAATTCACGTTGCCATGGGGATGGGCTTTGAGAGGGAGAGTGTCGTTGGGAAGTTATTGAAGGATCGTGTTGTAGGTTTTCCTAAAATATCACTGAATCTCACAATCAAGCTAATTCGAGTTGGATCCTGGGGAGAGACAACAGCTAGAGGCAAAAAGTCTCTGTGGCTCACCACGCTGGAATACAGATGACTGCTCATGCCAGATTGAAAAGACCAAATCTGTCAGGTGACTGGAAGATTTGCCTAGCTTGGGCGAGAAGGAGAAACTCCAGGGAAAAGTCTCACCACGAAAGACAGTTCCGGGGTTCAGTGTTACCAGGCATGACGAGGAAAACAATGGAAGTAAACCCTCAGGAGTTAAGAATCACTTTGAACCAGTTCCAGGACATTGGCCAGAATTCTCCAGCCGTTCACAGCCCACTGCCGTTGACAATGAGAATGGAGAATTTGGCGCTCAGCCAAATCTCCATTCACAACAGCGGGACCAGGAAATCCCAGCTGTGGACAAGGTCAGAGATCCCAGCCCATTATAAAGCATAATTGTGAAGTGGGATTTCCAGCTGACTTAAAAGTAAAAGGAGAAAACTCTGTTTGGTAGTTTAAAGTGAAAGTTGCTGGACAGTTTGCACTGTGTTCATAAAAGTAAAAGAATCCTGGAAATAGAAGCAGGTCGAGCAGCATTTATGGAGAGAAACAGAGTTAACGTTTCAGGTTGATGGCCTTTTAGCAGAACAAAAGGAACGCAAGAACGTTTAAGCCAGTGGAAAGGGGGTGGGGTTAGAAGAAACAAAAGAGAAGGGCCGGAATTTTCCAGCTGTTCATGCCAGCGGGGATCTTCCGATCCCGCTGATGTCACACGCCCGCTGTGGGTTTCCTGGTCTGGTTTGGTGAAATCAATGGCAAATCCCATTAACAGTGGCGAGACCAGAAGATCCCATTGCCAGTGAGCGATGCACTGCCTCCCACCATGAGAAACACACCCTGGGGAGGCCAAAAAATTCACCCCCCCCCCCCCCCGGCCCCCGACCCCCCCAGCCCCCAGCAAGGTGGGGGACAGCAGTGATGAGCTAACAAAAGATTTCAAAGTGTTCACAAAATGTTTAGTTGGTCTCCCTTCCTAACCCTCGCTGCTTCTCGCCCTCTCTCTCTCTCCTGTTTTACCATGCTGCTTAAAACCCATCGCTCTTTGATCAAGTTTTGGCTATCTGTCCTAATACCACCTTAAATGACCCAGTGTCAAATGGCGTTTGATAACGCTTCTATAAAATGCCAGGAGATATCGTCCTATGTTAAAAAGGTGCTATACAAATGTATAGCACCTTGGCGTGGGGATTTGCAAAAGGAAGCAGCGTGTGTTTAAGCTTTAACTGAACAACTGGCCTCATTCTAATCCAGACTAATTCCTAGATACCAGACTAATCCCTGAGATGGCGGGATTGTCTGATGTGGAGACTGGATCAGTATTCACTAGGGTTTAGAGGAATGAGCGGTGATCTTATTGAATTATAAAAGATTCTTACAGGGCGGAACCGGGTAGATGCAGGAAGGATGTTTCCCCAGTAAGAAGTCTCACAACACCAGGTTAAAGTTCAACAGGCTTATTTGGAATCACGAGCTTTCATCAGGTGAAGGAGCAGCACTCCGAAAGCTTGTGATTCCAAATAAACCTGTTGGACTTTAAATTGCTGTTGTGAGACCTCTTACTGCGCCCACCCCAACGCCACCCCAACCCCAGTCCAACGCCGGCATCTCCACACGATGTTTCCCCAGGTTGGGGAGTCGAGAACTACGGGGTACCAGGGTTCAAATCCCACCACGGCTGCTGGTGGAATTTGAATTCAATAGAAATTTGGAATTAAAAGTCAGTTGATGACCGTGAAACCATTGTTGATTGTTGTAAGAACCCATTTGATTCACTAATCTCCTTTAGGGAAGGAAATCTGCTGTCCTTACCTGGTCTGACCTACATGTGATCCAGAGCCACAGCAATGTGGTTGACTCTTAAATGCCCTCTAGGATGGGCAATAAATGCTGGCCCAGCCAGCGATGCCTGCATGCCATGAACAAACAAATATTTAGGCCCAGATGAGGTGGAATTTCTTCAGTCAGAAGGTGGGTGGTGAATCTTTGAGATTTTCTACACTAGAGGGCAGTAGAGGCTGAGTTACTGAGTACGTTCAAAGCAGAGGCCAATACATTTCTAGATACCAATGACATCAAGGGGTATGGTGATAGTGTGGGAAGATAATATTGAGGTAGAAGGTCAACCATGATTTAACTTTAGGGGGAGGCAATGGCCTAGCGGTGTTACCACCAGATTATTAATCCAGAAACTCAGCGAATGTTCTGGGGATGGTGGTTCGAATCCCGCCACGGCAGGTGGTGGAATTTGAATTCAATAAAAAATGATTGAAATTAAGAATCTATTGATGACCATGAAACCATTGCCGGAAAAGCTCATCTGGTTCACTAATGTCCTTTAAGGAAGGAAATCTGTCTTCCTTACCTGGTCTGGCCTACATGTGACTCCAGAGCCACAGCAATGTGGTTGACTCTCAACTGCCCTCGGGCAAGTAGGGATGGGTAATAAATGCTGGCCAGCCAGTGACACCCCATGTCCCATGAATGAATAAAAACAACTCATGGCAGAACAGGTTCAAGGGGCCGAATGGCCTACTTGTGCTTCTAGGTTCCTATTCTGACTGGATGTTCAAGCTGTGAGTGACGTTATTTAAGGTTGTGTTGCGAAGGTGCACAAGATTCCTTCAGATTGAATAAATCTGGTTAGTAAATGCATGATATCCTGAAACCCAGAGACCCACACGCACACACACTGATCTCTGGCAGATCATACCTTTGTTCTGTTTCTCAGCTTCTGTGTCCTGCTTGATTTGTCCGCTGGTTCCCTCGGAGCTGGTCTGCAACCCTGGCCGGCCTTCCTTCCTGGAGGTCTCGAGACCTAATTTCTGTAGGAGACAAACAAGATAGAACATCAGCTCCGAGATATCCAAGACGGGACTTGAGGTCCCAGGCCTTGGGGATAAACAACTGGAGGGGGGAAAAAAAGTGGGCAGTGGGAGGGTTGGAAGTGAATGGTGCACTGACTCCTGCCTCTTGGAACTCGGTCAAAGCCAGAGGGTCCATTATTCTTGACCAGTGAATGAAGGGTCCCAAAATTTGGGGTGGGTGGTGGTGAACAGGGGGAGTGTCTCACAAGCCAAACTCCACGAGTATGCATCCATATCTTCTCTAAAATGGTAGGAGCATAAAACGCTGTAAAATCTGACTACTCAGCAGGCAAGTTCCTTGTTTACTGCTGAATTGCTTGAAGTGGTCAGTGAGCTGGAGTATTGCAGCCTTACCCAGTTAGATGGGTTGGAATTCTTCCTCTGCATTCAGAAACAGTGAGGAATGTTTGCCAATCTCAACAAATAAACGTGGGAATGTGTTCGCTTTAAGCAGAAGTAGCAGCTTTCACTTTCTGACAAATCCCGACAGGATTCATAACCCTTACCACTTTTGCAAAGACATTGAAACTCAGACCATTAATGCAGGGAAGAGAAGCTCATTGCCCAGGGTACCCAGGGTAGTGGAGCATTCAGATCAGGAAGATCTGGACTAAGTCAGTTGATGGTAGCCGGGTGCCAGGTGGCAATGCTATTCATTGCTATCAGTGTCCCTGGGATTGGGGGGGGGGGGGGGGGGGGGGCGGGACAGCAGTGGTTAGGTGGTGGGGGTTCTACCCACCTTGATCCATTGACCCTTGTCGGAAGTGAATCTGTGTCAAGGCTACCTTATTGGAGATTGATTAGTAAGTTTGCGGACGACACAAAGGTTGGTGGATTTGCGGATAGCGATGAGGACCATCAGCGGATACAGCAAGATATAGATCAGTTGGAGACTTGGGCGGAGAGATGGCAGATGCAGTTTAATCCGAACAAATGTGAGGTAATGCATTTTGGAAGGTCTAATACAGATAGGAAATATACAGTAAATGGCAGAACCCTTAGGAGTATTGATAGGCAAAGGGATCTGGGTGTACAGGTACACAGGTCACTGAAAGTGGCAATGCAAGTGGAGAAGGTAGTCAAGAAGGCATACGGCATGCTTGCCTTTATCGGCCAGGGTATTGAGTTTAAAAATTGGCAAGTCATGTTGACGCTTTATAGAACCTTAGTGAGGCCGCACTTGGAATATAGTGTTCAATTCTGGTTGCCACACTACCAGAAGGATGTGGAGGCTTTGGAGAGGGTACAGGAAAGATTTACCAGGGTGTTGCCTGGTATGGAGGGCATTAGCTATAAGGAGAGGTTGGAGAAACTTGGTTTGTTCTCACTGGAGCGACGGAGGTTGAGGGGAGACCTGATAGAAGTCTGCAAGATTATGAGGGGCATGGACAGAGTGGACAGTCAGAAGCTTTTTCCCAGGGTGGAAGAGTCAATTACTAGGGGGCACAGGTTTAAGGTGCGAGGGGCAAGGTTTAAAGGAGATGTACGAGGCAGATTTTTTACTCAGAGAGTGGTGGGTGCCTGGAACTCGTTGCCGGGGGAGGTAGTGGAAGCGGATACGGGAGTGACTTTTAAGGGGCGTCTTGACAAGTACATGAATGAGATGGGAATAGAGGGATATGGTCCCCAGAAGCGTAGGGGGTTTTAGTTAAGTCAGGCAGCATGGTCGGTGCAGGCTTGGAGGGCCAAAGGGCCTGTTCCTGTGCTGTAATTTTCTTTGTTCTTTGACTATTTGACCATGAAAGCGTCATCATGGCTGACAATCATTAATTGTCTTGAGACTTTCATCTCTTCACCTGAACCGGGCAAGAAACAAATTTCCCAAATTAAAAAGGGGCAGCATTCTAACCCAACGCACCCCTCTGCTGGAACAAGTTGAATTCTGTTGGCATAATACTAACTGAGAAAGGACACTTACCATATCTCACTCAGCGGTAACTATTTCCCTTGCTTTACCAGCCTCCACTGTGTATATTACCCATGAGAAGAATGAACTCTGATAATTGTGCAACGGAACAACTTGCTGGTCTATAAGGTTTGATTTGATTTGATTTATTATTGTCACATGTGTGAGGTGGTTCATTTTGGCAGGTCAAATAGGATGACGGAATATAATATTAATGGTAGGACTCTTGGCAGAGTGGAAGATCAGAAGGATCTTGGGGTCCGAGTTCATAGGACGCTCAAAGCAGCTGTGCAGGTTGAGGCTGTGGTTAAGAAGGCGTATGGTGTACTGGCCTTCATCAATCGAGGAACTGAGTTTGGGAGTCGTGAGATAATGTTGCAATTATATAAGACCCTGGTCAGACCACACCTGGAGTACTGTGCTCAGTTCTGGTCGCCTCATTACAGGAAGGATGTGGAAGCCATAGAAAGGGTGCAGAGGAGATTTACAAGGATGTTGCCTGGTTTGGGGAGCATGCCTTATGAGGATAGGTTGAATGAGCTCGGCCTTTTCTCCTTGGAGAGACGAAGGATGAGGGGTGACCTGATAGAGGTGTAGAAGATGTTGAGAGGTATTGATCGAGTGGATAGTCAGAGGCTTTTTCCCAGGGCTGAAATGGTTGCCACAAGAGGACACAGGTTTAAGGTGCTGGGGAGTAGGTACAGAGGAGATGTCAGGGGTAAGTTTTTGACTCAGAAAGTGGTGGGTGCGTGGAATGGGCTACCGGCAACGGTGGTGGAGGCGGATTCGATAGGGTCTTTTAAGAGACTTTTAGATAAGTACATGGAACTTAGTAAGATAGAGGGTTATAGGTAAGCCTAGTAATCGCCAAGGTAGGGACATGTTCGGCACAACTTTGTGGGCTGAAGGGCCTGTATTGTGCTGTAGTTTTTCTATGTTTCTATGTATTAGCATACAGTGAAAAGTATTGTTTCTTGCTATACAGACAGAGCATACTGTTCATAGAGAAGGAAAGGAGAGAGTGCAGAATGTTGTGTTAAGGTCATAGCTAGGGTGTAGAGAAAGATCAACTTAATGCAAATCAAATCAAATCAAATTGCGGAGACTCTTGCTGCCTTCCTTATCTGTCTTGCCCTTGTTTTGGGTCACCAGATATCCCTAACCCACTGTTGCTGTGGCTGCCTGCTTGGTCTTGCCTACTTTTGGGGGCAGGTACTGGCATTTGAACTGGGTGACTGGATGTTGTGAGTGTTTCATCACTCCAGCAGGCTGATTTGTGCCAGCCTCACCCACCCTCAGCTTATCCTAAGTAGAAAGAGACTTAAGCCAGAAATGAGGGCAGTGTAATGACCTCAACAAGACCCAGGAGGTTGGCTCTGGAGTGTGAGTTCCCTGACCATGGCTGTGTGTTAGGGTTACAGATCACCCACCACCATTCTCGAAAGATAACCCAATTTCTGAGAATTGCCTTGCTCGTTTTATTCTGGCCCTGTCAAGGCAGAAAGCAGTAGTGAGAGAGGAGTAGCAAAGATGTGTTGGACAAAGTCAATAACTACACTGTTCTCATGGCCTCCCACCTCTAGTGACCAAAGGTGATGATGCCCTGCTGCCAGAACATCTCAAATGTAGAAAACAACTTCCCTCTGCAGTGAGCCCCACTAAACAGTTCAAACTGCCCTGTGCAATGGGAGAGTACAATATTAAACCCAACGTTTTATAAATCACATATTAAATTCAAATGGAATACACCAAATTACTACAACACACTGACTACAACACAGAGGCATGAAATAAGGGGATTCCGATTGTCAATTTGTGACTGATTTTTAACACACATTTCTATTTACAAATCACCCCTGTTCTCTCTGACCTACCGTGACTCTTGATCCAGCAATGCCTCAGATTTACTATCTTCATCCTTGTTTTCGAAGCCCTCACAATCCTTTTAACTCTGTCGTCTCCTCCAGCCCGACAACCCTCCAAGATCTCTGCACTCCTCCAATTCAGGCCTCAGTGCGTTCCTGATTTTCACTGCCTCACACTGCCTTTGGCTACCTAGGCTCCAGACTGTGGGATTCCCTCTTTAGACCTCTCGGTTTCTCTCTCTCCCTCTTCAAGATGCTCCTTAAAACCTACTGCCCGGAACAAGCTTTCATTCACCCAGCCTAATTGTTTCCTGATGCGATTCAGCTTTCAAATTGTGCCGGCTTGCACTCCTTCGAAGCGTCTTGGGATATGTTAAAAGGTGCTATATAAATGAAAGTTATTGTTGTTGGTGACTCTCCAAGCAATAGTCTGCAATCACATTAAGAACTTTAGAGAGAATGCATTGTCCTGGGTCCAGGAAATCTTACTTGGGGTTTACAGTTATACGGAGATACTGGGTGAAAACATCAACTATGCTGAAATGCATGAGGGAGCCATGTCAGTGCAATCGAATGCCATCATACCTCACTAAACTCTAAGTGCCAATGCTGCATATCATTCCTTTGCATCCTACTTATTTCATGCCTCGAAATCACATGAGCAGGACTGAAACAGATGGGAAACCACAAGACTTTGGGACTGATGTAGACAGTGGCCTGGCCAGCCACTTACTGCCGTGCCTCCTTCAATTCTCTTCATGTCCAAGGCTGTCTTCCCTTTCTCCGCCTGTTCCCAGATGTCCTCGATAGAGTAGGCCCAGAGGCTGCTCTCAGTGGGGAGAGGAGGGACTATGGGCAACGGCCCATGCGGCAGGTAGGATTGCGGAAGGGGAGGTCGAGGCGGGCGGCTTTCCTGAGACAAAGAGCGAGCAAAGCATAAAGAATAACTGCAAAGCCAGGAAGACAGTGAGCGAGCAAGAGGACGTTAGTTTTTGGAGGGCTTCCCCTTTGAAATGAAGCTTCAAGGAGCAGCTTAAAATACTGAAAACCTGGGATGTATGTTGACGGACCTTTTCTCATTGATGTGCATGGTAGCTGGTACGGGACTTGAACACTTCTCTTCTTACTGAAGGTCCCTGACATCCTGGGGTCTTGTTTTGTGGGCAGTGGGTAGTCAGGCATCTGTCACCATCAAGGAGAGGCAGGGGCATAGTGGTGTTGTCACTGGACTAGTAATCCAAAGACCCAGAGTAACGCTCTGGGGACCCAGATGATGAAATTTGAATTCATTGAGAAAATTTGGACCATGAAGCCATTGCCAATTGTTGTAAAAACCCATCTGGTTCACTATTGCCCTTTAGGGAAGGAATTCTGCCGTCCTTACCTGGTTGGGCCTACAGATACATGTCAATGTGGTTGACTCTCAATTGCCCTCTGAAATGGAGGGATGGGAAATAAATGCTGCCCCAGCCAGTGATGCCCACATCCCATAACATTAATGAATAAATAAAAATTATGTACATGCCTTGCCAGCAAGTATACGTGGCTACTTGAACATGGGGGCATTACAATTGAACCCATTCTATCTATACACGCTCTTGAGCTGTGGTCACTGGGCAGAGATAAAGAGAATGAGGCCTAGACTAATTATCATGCCTCCACTGCTGTTCATACACTCCTCACCTTTGAACCCAGTTGGAACACAGGGTAGGCATTGTACAAGCCAGTTCAGAGTAAAACTCCTTCCACTCTGCACCAACATGTTTTACATGCTGTGGCCTTCCAACATGCCAGGCAACAACAGTTTTCAAACTCTTTCATATGGGGGACCCTCGCAAATATTGACACAGGTCCAGGACTTCCCTCCTTCATTTCTGAATGACAGTGCCAGCTACCCAAAAGGAAACCAGGGATCTCATCTTTCTGTCGAATACAGAACTGGAAATGACAAATTGGGCAAATCAATGGAGATAGAAATCTTGCAGTTCCCCTGGAATCACATCATGATGTCCAGGGTTTAATAAACTATGACATAATATCAACCCCTGTTAAATCAGTATGAGATATCCAATGCCCAATCATCCTTATGATCCTCGTAAATACACATTATTTTGTTACTTTTGGAGCTTCATTCCCAGTAGAAATTGGGTTTTCTCTGCAAACTTATTCCATCCTGATACAGGTGAAGAAGATTTCCATCCCATCACTTTAGGTTGAGTGGTCCCCAGGAAACCCTCTGCCCCTCACCCCCCCACACCCCCCTCCCCACCTCCTCCCACATGCCCCAACCCCTGACCAAGGTCCTGGAGGTGAATGTTTGCAGATGACACAAAGATTGGCCGGGTGGTTAACAAGGAGGCGGAGTGTCTTGGGCTACAAGAAGATTTGGACGGAATGGTCAAATGGGCAGATGAGCGGCAGATGGAATTTAACCCTGAAAAGTGTGAGGTGATGTACTTTGGAAGGAGTAATTTGACAAGGAAGTACTCAATGAATGGTAGGACACTAGGAAGTTCTGTGGAACAAAGAGATCTTGGCGTGTTTGTCCACATCAATGGAGATAGAAATCTTGCAGTTCCTCTAGAATCACCTCATGATGTCTAGGGCTTGTGGACTCTGAAGGCAGAAGGACGTGTTAGTAGAGTAGTGAAAAAGGCATATGGTTCTCTTGCCTTTATCAATTGAGGCATGTATTACAAAAGCAGAGAGGTCATGATGGAGCTGTATAGAACTTTGGTGAGGCCACAACTAGAGTACTGTGTGCAGTTCTGGTTGCCACATTATCGGAAGGATGTGATTGCACTGGAGGGGGTGCAGAGGAGATTTATGAGGATGCTGCCTGGGATGGAGCATTTAAGTTTGGAAGAGAGGTTGGGTAGGCTTGGATTGTTTTCGTTGGAGCAGAGGAGACTGAGGGGCTTGATCGAGGTGTACAAGGTTATGAGGGACATGGACAGAGTGAATAGGGAGCAGCTGTTCCCCTTAGCTGAAGGGTCAGTCACGAGGGGGCACAGGTTCAAGGTGAGGGGCAGGAGGTTTAGGGGGGATGTGAAGAAAAACATTTTTACCCAGAATGTAGTAACTGTCTGGAATGCGCTGCCTGGGAGGGTGGTAGAGGCGGGTTGCCTCACATCCTTAAAAACGTATCTGGATGAGCACTTGGCCCATCATAACATTCAAGGCTATGGGCCAAGTGATGGGATTAGGTGGGAGTTCAGGGCCGGAATTTTACCGCCTCGCCCACCCCGGAATCGGAGCGGGCGAGGCTCGCAGAACGGAATTCTCTGTTGGCCTCGGGCGGGATTTTACGAGCCTCGCCCACGAGGTTGTAAAATGCCAATGCAGGTGTTTCTAATGTATTGGTGCGTACTCAATGGGCCGAAGGGCCTCTTCTGTGCTGTATGATTCTATGAAAGGCCAGACTATGCATCCAAGGCCACATCTAGTCTCCTACCTGTTAGTGCAATAAAAAAACCCACAGGCTGCAGCAATGAGCAGTGACCAGGAGGACTGCCAACACAATTTTGTACAGACTTAGTATTAAGATGACAAACTCCCCAGGAACGTTGGGATAATTTGCCAGTTTACTGTTTGGCAAGTAACGGGATTGCAATTCCTTCATCTTTATTGGCATTCCTCTCCTTTGTTTCTCAACACTTTTTAATTGTTATGTTTGCTTTCTTTTGCTCCTTTGCTCTCTTATATCCCCATGTTGCCAGTTGTTCTATGGTTGTGTCTGGTTTACTGATGAAGGGGGAAAACACAAAATGAATCAAGGTTAGAAGGAACTTTCATTTCCCATGTGCAAGGGTTATGGAAGTGGAGAAGCAACAGTGGAAGGTGTGACCATCAACTAATTAAATGTTTGACTCGTCCCTGATTGGGGGTCGATTTAGCTCAGTTGGCTGGACAGCTAGTTTGTGACGCAGAGCGACACCAACAGCGTGGGTTCAATTCCCATACCGGTTGAGGTTATTCATGAAGGCAAAACCTTCTCAATCCTGCCCCTCGTCTGAGGTGTGGTGAACCTGAGATTAAATCACCACCAGTCAGCCCTCCTTCTCAAGGGGGAGAACAGCCTATGAACCCCGAACTCCCACCTAATCCTATCTGCCAGCACTTGGCCCATAGCCCTGAATGTCACGATGTGCCAAGTGCTCATCCAGATACTTTTTAAAGGATGCAAGGCAACCCGCCTCTACCACCCTCCCAGGCAGCGCATTCCAGACCGTCACCACCCTCTGGGTAAAAAAGTTTTTCCTCACACCCCCCCTAAACCTCCTGCCCCTCAGCTTGAACCAATGTCCCCTCGTAACTGACCCTTCAGCTAAGGGGAACAGCTGCTCCCTATCCACCCTGTCCATGCCCCTCATAATCTTGAACACCTCAATAAGGTCACTCCTCAGTCTTCTCTGCTTCAATGAAAACAACCCAAGCTTATCCAACCTCTCTTCCTAACTTAAATGTTCCATCCCAGGCAGCATCCTCATAAATCTCCTCTGCATTCCCTCCAGTGCAATCACATCATCTGGGACTGTGGCAACTTTCTTTTCATACTGCAGGGCTCTAACGATTGGTCGAGATAATGAACAAATTATTGGACACAGTTGAACTCTGTTGCTAGGCATGGGGGCGGGGTCAGGGAGAGTGGGTGGAGCAAGGTGGGGGCAGGAAGGTGATATCACTGGGGGACAGTAGGCTGCGTTGAAAGGTGAAGATGGGATCAGCATTGAAGGAATCATAGAATCTCTACAGTGCAGAGGGAGACCATTCGGCCCATCGAGTCTGCACCGACCACAATCCCACCCAAGTCCTATCCCCATCTATTTATCCTAGCTAGTCCCCCATGACACTAAGGGGCAATTTAGCATGGCCAATCCATCTAACCCGCACTTCTTTGGACTGTGGGAGGAAACCCACGCAGACACGGGGAGAACGTGCAAAATTCACACAGACAGTGACCCAAGCCAGGAATCGAACCCGGGTCCCTGGCACTGTGGGGCAGCAGTGCTAACCACTGTGCCACCCGTGCAGTTTTGCTTGGTTAGTTTTGGGCCACCAAGAACTATTTAGGCTTAACTTTCCCCAGGAGGTTCAGTGGGATAGAGTCGGATCTGCGATCGGAAGGAGTGGGCTTTGTCGGCCAAATGGCATTTTCCCAGCCCTTGATTTCTTGTACTTTTAAACCCCTAAACTGGTCCCTGAGTACCAGACCTTGCAGATTGTTTCAATGTATACTCGAATCTACCCAACTATAAATCAATAGACACAAGAGGATGTCTCAACATCAATACTCCCTTACCAGAAAGGGTTTCAATATAATTTATATTAGGACTGACATCTCATTATTTTAATTGCTTTCCCATTTCTGGCTGAACCCATTACCACTGGCTAACTGTACATGGGAATTGAACACCTGAAGCTATTAAGCAGCCAGATTAAAGTGAGACAAACTAACGGGGCAGCATGGCGGCACAGTGGTTAGCACTGCTGCCTCACAGCGCCAGGGACACGGGTTCGATTCCCGGCTTGGGTCACTGTCTGTGTGGAGTTTGCACATTCTCCCCGTGTCTGCGTGGGTTTCCTCCGGGTGCTCCTGTTTCCTCCCACAGTCCAAAAATGTGCGGGTTAGGTGGATTGGCCATGCTAAATTGTCCCTTAGTGTCAGGAGAACCAGCTAGGTTAAATGCATGGGGTTGTGGGGGTAGGGCCTGGGTGGGATTGTGGTCGGTGCAGACTCGATGGGCCGAATAGCCTCCTTCTGCACTGTAGGGATTCTATGATTCTAATAACAATTCGCTTCTCGTGACAGTGAAGACCCGTCCTTTGGCAATGTCATCAAAGTTTGCTGTTCTATTATTATAGAATTGATTAGAATCCCTACAGTGCAGAAGAGGCCATTCGGCCCATCAAGTATGCACCGACTCTCTCCAATAGTACATCTTGCCCAGACCCTATCCAGTAACCCCACGTATTTACTCGACTAATCCCCCTAACCTACACATCTTGGGGACACCAAAGGACGATTTAGCACGGCCAATGCACCTAACGTGCACATCTTTGGAGTGTGGGAGGAAACAGGAGCACCCGGAGGAAACCCACGCAGACACGGGGGAGAACGTGCAAACTCCACATAGACAGTCACCCAAGGCGGAATTGAACTCGGCTCCCTGGCGCTGTGAGGCAGCAGTGCTAACCACTGTGTCACTGTTAGAAGAATTGGGTTTTGGTTTGTCTGTCACAGGTCCGGAAGCACCATGTTGCTCCCTCTGCTTACCTCATTGACCATTTGCTGAGCTGATAGCTGTGATTCGGAGATGGGAGAGAAGGGGCTCATGGGACTGGTGAGGCTGTTGGAGCTCAGGGGGCTGGCAGGGCTGTTTGAGCTGAAGGTGCCCATTTGAGCATTTGGTACTGCAAAAAAAAAACATATTGTAATTAGAAAAACAAACTAAATCGTAAATTAACATCAACGCTCTCTCCACACACCCCGTCCCATTCATACAGTCTATCCAATCTTCCCTGGATCTTGAAACAGGGTCCATAAAACACACGCTACCTAATTTCATCACAATCTCTCCTCATGAAATCTCCGCATGCAGGAAGAGTGCGAGACTTTCCGGGAGCTGATTACAAGTGGGCAGAATGCCCGGATTTGTGACAGATTCAAAGAAATAACCAAGAGTGATTAGCGATTTCAATAAAAGGAAAGACAGACGGACTTGGATTTATATAATGTCGTTCACCATCTCAGGACGTCTCAAAGCACTTTACAGCCAATGAAGTACTTCTGAGGTGTGACCACTGTTTTAATTTAGGAAACGCAAGAGCCAATTTGTGCACAGCAAGCTCCCACACACGCAGCAGTGTGAAACCGTGCAGTTAATCTCTTTTTTAGCGATGCTGAGGTAAGGGGTAAGGCGGGGGAACAACAAGAGGAAGTGCTGGAAAAACTCAGCAAGTCGGGCAGCATCTGTGGAGGGAGAAAATAGAGTTTTACGTAGTCTATGAGCTTTGACAAAGGGTCATCTGGACTCGAAACATCAGCTCCTTTCTCTCCTTACAGATGCTGCCAGACATGCTGAGATTTTCCAGCGTTTTCTCTTTTGGTTTTATTCATTGAGAAAATAGAGTTAATGGGCGGGATTCTCTGACCTTCCAGCCACGTGCTTCTCGGCAGTGGGAGGCAGCACGCCGCACACCAGCAGCAGGGTCTCCTGGTCCTGTTGCTGTCAATGGGATTTCCCACTGATTCTACCCCACCCGGCTGGGAAACACGCAGCGGGGGTGGTGGGGGGGGGGGGGGGGGGGGCACTGTTAGTGGGACTGGAGAATTCCAGTCAATATTTTGGATCTGTTTGACTCTTCTCCAGAGTGAGGGGGAAGGGGGGCGAGGGGAGAGCAGGTGAATGAATAGTGATCAGGACCAAGCCCAACTGGCTGCAGCAGCACCGAAGCAGTTAGTCTAAAAAGTGGATGTTTTTCCAATTCCTTGGGGAAAGGACAGCCATGAATTGAAGCTCCACAGTCTGTTTAATCATTACACCTGCTCAACTCTTCCTCCTTAAGACTGTTTATCTACACCCACAACCACACACAGTAACCAAACAACCATGATAACTTCCACCCTCAGCCACACCAGTGGCACTGCAACCAGTTTCGTCCATATTCGGACATGTGGGCGACACGGTGGCACAGTGGTTAGCACTGCTGCCTCACAACGCCAGGGACCCGGGTTCGATTCCCGGCCTCGGGTCACTGTCCGTGCAGATTCTACATGTTCTCCCCGTGTCTGTGTGGGTTTCCTCCGGGTGCTCCGGTTTCCTCCCACAGTCCGAAAGACCTATTCTGGTCACCCTCTTGTAGAAAGGATATTATTAAACTAGAAAGAGTGCAGAAAAGATTTACTAGGATGCTACCGGGACTTGATGGTTTGAGTTATAAGGAGAGGCTGGATAGACTGGGACTTTTTTCTCTGGAGCATAGAAGGCTGAGGGGTGATCTTATAGAGGTCTATAAAATGAGGGCATAGACAAGGTAGATAGTCAATATCTTTTCCCAAAGGTAGGGGAGTCTAAAACTAGAGGGCATAGGTTTAAGGTGAGAGGGAAGAGATACAAAAGTGTCCAGAGGGGCAATTGTTTTCACACAGAGGGTGGTGAGGTCTGGAATAAGCTGCCAGCGGTAGTCGTAGAGGCGGGTACAATTTTGTCTTTTAAAAAGCATTTAGACTGTTACGTGGATAAGATTGGTATAGAGGGATATGGGCCAAATGCGGGCAATTGGGACTAGCTTTGTGGTTTAAAAAAGAGGGCGGCATGGACAAGTTGGGCCGAAGGGCCTGTTTCCATGCTGTGAACCTCTGTGACTCTATGACCTGCTGGTTAGGTACAATGGCCATGTTAAATTTTCCCTCAGTGTACCCGAACAGGCGCTGGAGTGTGGTGACTAGGGTATTTTCACAGTAACTTCATTGCCGTGTTAATGTAAGCTTACTTGTGACACTAATAAATAAGTTTAAACTTAGTGTTTTCACAATGTTTCTCCCTGACTTCGCTTCAGTTTCTCAGGAGGTTCCATTTAAGGCAAACAGGAAGTTAAAAGTTTATTATTTTAAAGTTTATTTTTATTGTTGTCACAAGTAGGCTTACATTAACACTGCAATGAAGTTACTGTGAAAATCCCCTAGTCGCCACACTCCGGCACCTGTTCGGGTACACTGAGGGAGAATTGAGCATGGCCAATCCACCTAACCAGCACGTCTTTCAGACTGTGGGAGGAAACCGGAGCACGGAGGAAACCCATGCAGACATGGGTAGAATGTGTAAACTCTGCACAGACAGTGACCCAAGCTGGAAATTGAACCCAGATCCCTGGTGCAGTGAGGCAACAGTGCTAAGCACCGTGCCGACCCGTTTTAAGAATGGACCTTCATGACCTCACTACACTCTCCTGTCAAACTGGCACCTCATGTTTCCTCAATTATACCTGCGCCAGTCTATACAGCTCCAATAAGAAGAGCATGCACTGCACTGAGTCTATGGCAGTGGCACAGTTAGTAAGAGGCCCAGAGTATTTGCTTTGTAATGTGTAATCTCCCAATTAACACAATTTGTTGAAAAAGAGAGAAGAAAGACTTACCAGGGGGAGAATCTTACCAAAACAAAATTGAAGTTGAGGATGGCCGGCAAAATGGGAGTTTCTCACCCGTTTTTTTGAGTGAATTCAAATTCATAATTTTATGCACTCAGTGCCAGAAAAAATGGGCTAAACCATTCCTCACCTGTAGGGGAAGGGGGCAGAGCTTAAATTGCCAGCTGCTGTAGCAGTAGAGGATGCCACTGCACATGTGCAGACCTCTGTGGCTGCACATGCCCAATGAAAATCAGCAGAGGCCTGACAGGTTTGAGAGAGGGATCTGTCTAGAGACCTGTCAGGCCTCTGCTGCTGCAGCCGGCCTCGACCCCACCCCCACAGCTATCACGGGGGCCCGTGATGAATCACAAGCCCCACACCACCTGTAAGTATCGCCCTCGCTGCCCAGACCAATCGCCTGAAGATTGGCAGTGGAGACCCCCTCCCTCAACCATCGATTGCCTGCAGAGTGGCAGTGGGGCCACCACTCCCTCCCTCACCGATCACCTGTGAAGTGCGTAGCAGCCCCCCCCAACACACTCCACCAACCAGCCTGGTAAGCCCCGCCCCCAGAAGACCCACCCCATTGGCACTGCTCAGCGCCTGGTGGGCAGTGCCAGTGTGCCTGTGGGCAGTGCCAGGGTGCCAGGCTGACACTGCCCCAAGGGGCAACCCCCTAGCCCCTGACCTACCCTCAATGACCTCTGGTTCTACCAGCAAGGCCATCATGACTGTTTCACATTCGTGGGGACTAGCTGCTTTCCTCACCAGAGAGAACCTCTCCCAGTGAGGCCACAGATGCAAGTGCTCGAGTCCCAGGCTCACTAACTTCATTTAAATTCCTTTTCGATTTGATTGGAGTATTTTATTCAGCCTCGTGCCAGAAAAGGGCGCGAGCTTGAATGCGTTGGATATCCGGTGCCGGTAAGATTGGGAGAGGTGAGAAATTGGGAACGAACCTGAACTCTCAGGTGATCTTACCAGCTTATCCCACCCATCAGCCGGTGGGGTGCGATGTTATGATCCGCGCCCCCCCCCCCCCCCCCCCCCTCCTCCAGGTCTTTCATGATCTCAGGATGTCCCAAGCTGTTTTACAGCCAATGAGGTACTTTGAAGAACAGTCACTGGGCCTATTGCAACATACAGAGGAAGATCCCACCCAAGGCACCGTAAAACCCATGAGAATGACGCCCCCAACTACCAACCAGCCTCACTCGCCTGTCCTTACTGCACTAGAACATTTTGTGCTGAGATGGGATGCATCGGCACCTCAGCCCAACACCCGGGATGATAAATGAAGATGGCCTCCTTCAATACTGAGGGGCCAACGAGAGTGTACAGTGCTTGGAGATGCCATACCATTCTGTTTGATGGATTCCATTGTAATTCGATCGGGATAGGTCTTCCGCAGTCCCTCCATCACATCTTGGATCTTCCACAGCTCCTTCTGAATGTGCTTGTGCCCCAGTTCATCCTGAAAGATGGACGCAAGTCCAAGTCAGACTCATTTACCGTGACCACAACATCCAAAAATTGAAATCACACCTCCATTAGTTTCCTCCACAGGAGCGGAAAGTGCTACGAAGCGAAATGCAAAATGATTCAGGGAGTGATTGCACGGTTACCACTTTATCTTGAGGAATTAGGATGGGTGTGATGATTAATGGGCTAAATCTCTTTCGTTGCTCCAACTTTTCCTCATTGTGGAAGATATTTGATTATTTTACCAGTTTACCTTTTCTTATGATCTTATGGCAGTTTTACCTGCGTTCCCATGGGGCTGTTCAGCTGCTCCCATAAGTCATTGTGAATGATGGACAGCTCCATTTTGAGGGCATCGCACTCCATCTTTGTGTTTGCAAAGGCCTAAAATGCATGCAACGCACAAAGCAGGACCAGAACACAAGTCAATACTTCTTTTAAAAAAAAATCTCAACGCTTAAAGAACCAATAAATAATCAAGTACATTTGGTAATTAATGGGGTGCCTTTACATCCATAATTGGTTGCCAACTTCAGAGACATTGCCAACGATATGTTGTGAATTTAATAATAAAGAAGGACTCATGGTAATGGAGTGAGGATTCACCACTGAGATGGGTGACTATACCTGTTTCTCTGTTGTTAGTGCAGCACGGGTGGCACAGTGGTTAGCGCTGCTGCCTCACAGCGCCAGGGACCCGGGTTCGATTCCCGGCTTGGGTGGCTGTCTGTGTGGAGTTTGTACATTCTCCCCGTGTCTGCGTGGGTTTCCTCTGGGTGCTCCGGTTTTCTCCCACAGTCCAAAGATGTGCGGTATAGGTGCATTGGCCACGCTAAATTCTCCCTCAGTGTACCCAAACAGGCGCCGGAGTGTGGCGACTGGGGGATTTTCACAGTACCTTCATTGCAGTGTTAATGTGAGCCTACTTATGACACAAATAAATTAAACTAGTGCAAATGCAGGCTGGTTTGCCTATTGTCTGGCAGTTAGGTTTGTTTGCTTGCAAGTTGCTGAAGCACCCCTGTGCAGGCAGGATTATTATCTGAACCTCCCCCAGCCCATAGAACCATTGAATCCTACAGTGCAGAAGGAGGCTATTCGGCCCATCGAGTCTGCACCGACCACCATCCCACCTAGGCCCTATCCCCATAACCCATGCAATTACTCTAGCTAGTCCCCCTGACATTAAGGGGCAATTTAGCATGGCCATTCCACCTAACCCACACACCTTTGGACTGTGGGAGGATCCGGAGGAAACCCATGCAGATACAGGGAGAACGTGCAGACTCCACACAGACAGTGACCCGAAGCCGGGAATCGAACCCGGGTCCCTGGTGCTGTGAGGCAGCAGTGCTAACCACTATGCCGCCCGCAAGGCCACCAGGCACAGATTTAGGGCTTTTTCTTTTAAAATATGTTTCACCCTATCCTTGAAGTTTACAAAGCCAGTGCTCAGAATGGACCGGGCAAACCTTCTTGGCCTTTTGGTTAAGACCTTGGGTGGGATTTTCTGGCAATGCTCGCCCCATGGCTGGAAATTCCCGCCCGAGGTCAAAGGACCTTTGCAGAGTTTGGGAAAATTTCACCCCAAGTGTCGGATCAAACCCAAGATGGGATGCAGTGGCTTATCTTGTCAGCTAGGGTTGTGTTTGTCTCTCTTGTGGAGCCATGAATTGGATTCAATTGGAATTTGAACTTGGTTTTTGGAGTAAGTAGGGGATGGATTTGGGTTTGCCCGGTCCATTATGGACAATTCACAGCTTCTTTTCGGAGCACACTGCTCCCTCAAGTGGATGTAAAAGATCCCAGTGCACGGTTTCGAATGCGAGGGAGGGGGTATCAGCTCCCAGCATCAGTTTGCAGACGGGTGATCCTTTTGACCGCATTTGATGGGTCAAAGCGCCAATCTCCCTCCAAACGCCAGGACAGTCGAGCCTTGCGGGTAAAACGCAACTGCTTCCCTCGTGACCGCGTGTTGGCACTACCCCCTTACCGTGGTTGCTTGCGAGAGCTCCCCGCGAATGTTGATCAGCTGATTCTGTAGCGACTCCTTCTTCTGCATCAGTTGCTCAGTGTACGCCGGTTGGTTGTGGTACATCTCCATCTCCCGGTGGGTTTTTTCCAAGGCATTTTCCAGAGATTCCTGGAGGGAACAAGGAAAACGCTTTCATAGAATCATAGAATCCTATAGTGCAGATGGAGGCCATTCGGCCCATTGAGTCTGCACCGACCACAATCCCACCCAGGCCTTATCCCCATAACCCCGTGCATTTACCCTAGCTAGTCTCCCTGACACTAAGGATCAATTTACCATGGCCAATCCACCTAACCCACACATCTTTGGACTGTGGGGGGAAACAGGAGCACCCGGAGGAAACCCACGCAGACACAGGGAGAACGTGCAAACTCTACACAGACAGTGACCCAAGCCAGGAATTAAACCCAGGTCCCTGGAGCTGTGAGGCAGCAGCGCCAACCACTGTGTCACCCTGCCATCCAGTCATCTAAATAGCCATCCAAATGCAGTCCGATTCCTGGATATGTTGCAAATTAGGTAGACTCTGGGCAATCAGAGTAGCTGGAGGGAGCGTCTTCCAATAAAGCAATGACTCGAGGGGGCAAACACAAGGAAAGGGTGTGAAAAGTATTGACTGTACCTTCTCCTTCCGAAGTTGCAGGACCCATTTTTCCTGCTCTTGCTGGTTCTTGCTCTGCTCACACAGTCGTCCCAACAATTTCTGTTTCCCCCCCCGCAAAAAAACATAAAGAAAATGTGCGAATTGTCAGTTACAGAGATTGCATTGAGATAAACATGTGCAAATCTAGCAGGCATCAGGACACAATCAAACAACACCGCGCTACATCTGCCCTCTCAGTTAGCTGGCAAGGTTCTCTACAGAAATAGTTCCCGCTGCAAATGATCAGATTGGGTGAAGCTTGTTAATGTTATGCTAATTAGATTGTTAAGGTTAAGGAAAACAAGAATTAATTGATTAAGTATTTTGAGCGCATGCAAAGAGAGTCTTCTACCGTTATGTTCACACTCTGGCTTCTCGGAAAGAGAGCACACAGAGTACATTTGAGGCCTTCTACAACCAACCAGGGACTCGAGTCCATCGTCAGCCCTGGTAACAGCACCCTCACTTGATACGTTTCCACTGAAATATTTTGTTCGTCGCCGTACCCCTCGAAAGTGGTCGGTCATTCTTTATTCATTTGCTCGTTTCTGAAAAGTCTATCGAAAGGTATCACTGGCTCACTGGAGTGCTGGAATACTGAAAGGCCTGGAATAGAGTGGATTGTGGGCAGGATGTTTCCATTAGTGGGAGAGACTTGGGTCCGAGGACACAGCCTCAGAGTAAAGGGACGACTCTTTGGAAACGAGATGAGGAGGAATTTCTTCAGCCAGAGGGTGGTGAATCTGTAGAATCCATTGCCACAGAAGGCTGTGGAGGCTAGGTAAGGGGATCAAAGGTTATGGGGAGAAGGTGGGAGAATGGGGTTGAGAAACTTTTCAGCCATGATCGAATGGCTGAGTAGACTCGATGGGCCAAATGGTCTAATTCTGCTCCTATATCTTATGATCTTATGGTAGCTGGGAGATGGAGTTGTGTAATGCTGCATTCTGTGAATAAACCTACTATCAAGAAAAAGATCCGTGTCTAGTTCCAGATATCGCCATCTGTCATGGATCCACGTGACAAAGATATTTTGCAGGCAACTTGGGGCTGTGTCTCTGAGTTACTAGACTCTGAGTCTGTCACTCCTCGACACATCAGATCTCAGCTGCTCCATCAGATGCCGTTCAGTAGAGAAGAGGCAACCTCCCACCTGTCTCATGTAGATAATCATCACCGCTCCCTCTACCTCCACCCCCCCGCACCCAAATATCTCCAGGTGCCGAACACCAGACTGAACTCTCACCCACTCAGCCACATAACATAGAAACTCGAGTCAGGAGTCGGCCTTCGAGCCTGCTCCGTCGTTCATTGTGACCATAGTAAGAAGGCTCACAACATCAGGTTAAAATCTAACAGGTTTATTTGGAATCACGAGCTTTCGGAGCATTGCCCCTTCATCGGGTGAGCGCTTCGAAAGCTCGTGATTCCAAATAAACCTGTTGGACTTTAACCTGGTGTTGTGAGACTTCTTACTGTGCCCACCCCAGGGGCTTCCTTACTGAGCCAGATGCTCTGATAGCCACGTGCTTGCCTTATCCAAGCAGGGGGGTCACTAGATGACGGGAGCAGAAACCCTGGGTAAACACCAGACCCTCCCCAACACTCTCCTTGCCTCCAGTCTAGGGTCTTTGAGAGTCATTCTCATGTCCCTACCAGCTTAGATCAGTTTCTTCAGAGGGACTGAACCTAAGATCTTGTATAAATGAACTACACAAGTGAATTGACCAAGCGAGATGCAGCGTAATAATTTATTTCCCTTCAGATTAAGTAGGAGAGGAAAGAAAAACAGAGGAGTATGTAAAACGCACAATGTTCCTCCGTTATTTTTTAAATGGGGATGGAAGTGATAAGACCATAAGATATAGGAGCAGAATTAGGCCATTCAGCCCATCGAGTCTGCTCTGCCATTCAATCATGGCTGATATGATTCTCATCTCCATTCTCCTGCCTTCTCCCCGTAACCCTTGATCCCCTTATTGATCAAGGACCTACCTATCTCTGTCTTAAAGACAATGACCTGGCCTCCACAGCCCTCTGTGGCAATGAATTCCACAGATTCACCACCCTCTGGCTGAAGAAATTCCGCCTCATCTCAGTTTTAAAGGAGCGTCCCTTCACTCGGAGGTTGCGCCCTCGAGTTCTAGTCTCTCCCACTAGTGGAAACATCCTTTCCACGTCCACTCTATCTAGGCCTCTCAGTATTCTGTAAGTTTCAATGAGATTCCCTCCTCATCCTTCTAAACTCCATCGAGTATAGACCCAGACATCTCAACCGCTCCTCATATGCCAAACCCTTAATTCCTGGGATCATTCTTGTGAACCTCCTCTGGACCCTCTCCAAGGCCAGCTCATCCTTCTTTAGGTATGGGGCCCAAAACTGCTCACAATATTATCTCCAACTAACCCCTACAAGCCAGTCTTTTGTTCCTATTGGATTATATTTCCTCTCTTGGCCTTGTTTTGACGGTGACCCCCTTCTAACTCTTAAGTACCTCCTCTCACCAGGAGTATCTCTATCCTTGCTCCAAAATGGCAGGTTTACAAGATTAAAATCCCACAGAGTGACTCCCTGATAAAGCCTCGCTGCGCAGTCATTTCTGAGCCCAACACTGTAGAAATAATGTTTTTAAGGAGACCAGTAATGAATCTGTGCAACTTACGTCAATCTCCAATTCATCGACCTTGTAATGCTGCAGTGGGTCCTGGTATCTGTCCTGATATGGAACCTGCAAACATCAGTAATCATTAAGGGTTCTGACCTTGCCGTGTGGAGTGCACATCCATCAGGGTCTGAGATGCATTGTCACGCAGAGTCAACTTATCGCTGCCAAACCTGGATTCTTTTATTCTGAGTTGACTGTGTTCCCTCATTCCGCCCTGCTTTGCTAGCTGACCCCACTGGCAAACCAAGCCCACAATCCCACGTTCTGCTATCCAACGGGGCCATCAGAACCACAATTAGATCGAGAAATCACCACAGCCACAAGTCAAGTGACCCAGATCGGGAGAACTTTGCTCCACTCTCTTGCCATTGGATTCGAAAGATGTGTACTGTATTTACACGGGGAATCCGAGTGCAGTTGTTGCTGCAGAAGGTGCAAGGCCCAAAGGATGGGTTAGGTGGACAGGAGAGAGAGACTGAGCCCAGCTTTCGAATGGGATATTAAATGGGAGTGAAGTGGTGTCAAGTTGCTCATGGGGCAGAAACAAACTGCTGGGAAGTTTTGGTCCTTTTCAGGAAGACGCTGCGAGATTAGGTTAAACCAGTCTCGAGGGGATGTCCAAGCTACACGCCACTCATTCTACTGCTGCCTCACAGCGCCAGGGACCCGGGTTCAGTTCCAACCTGGGGTGACTGCCTGTGTGGAGTTTGCACGTTCGCTGCTTGGGTCTCCTCCGGGTGATCCTGTTTCCTCCCACACTCCAAAGATGTGCGGTTTAGGTTGATTGGCCGTGCTAAATTACCCCTTAGCGGCAGGGGGATGAACAGGGTAAATAGGTGAGGTCATGGGGATAGGGTGGGTTTGTTGTCGGTGCAGTCTCGATGGGCCAAATGGCCTCCTTCTGGTCAGGATTCTATGATTCTTCTAAGACTAATGTAATTGTTGCATATTGATCATTAATGCTCTGCAACATTGTGCAGAGTTTATAACCTGATGATGATTTTGTCCTGAATTTGTATCTAAAAACAGGCCTGTGATAGGAGATCACCAAGGCGGGTTTGAGCATTTTCCTCCTCACACCTAAATCTTTCCATGACCGAGACCTCACCTCACCTTCTCCAGCTGTCCCACATGCACCCTCTCCTCTTCTGCTCCTCCCTCACCTACCAGTCCTGATAGAATCATAGAATTCCTACAGTGCAGAAGGAGGCCATTCAGCCCATCGTGTATGCACTGACCACAATCCCACCCAAGCCCTATTCCCGTAACCCCACGTATTTACCCTGCTAATCCCCTAACACTAAGGGTCAATTTAGCATGGCCAATCAACCTAACCCGCACATCTTTGGACTGAGAGAAGAAACTGGAGCACCCGGAGGAAACCCACTCAGACATGGAGGGGAATGTGCAAACTCCACACAGACAGTGACCCGAGGCCGGAATTGAACCCGGGTCCCTGACGCTGTGAGGCAGCAGTGCTAACCACTGTGCCACCGTGCTGCCCATGATGTATCATTCATCCGCTGCTCCCAGTCAACTCCCCTTCTGTCACTCCTGGTCTGCTCCACTTGTGATCACTCTTTCACCCATTATGTCCCACCTTGTGCCAAATCCCCATGGCACCATCTGCCCTGCCCCTTCAAAAACTTTCTTAAAACTTTCCCCCTTAACCCCACTTTTCCCTCCTCCACAACACCTTTTCCTTCGTTATCATTTGCTCACCTCGCAGTCATACTTGCTCATAATCCAGCCTTTTCCACTGCTTCGTAAAGCTCCTTAAAATGTCTCCCAACATGGGAGCAGTGCTACAGAAGTGTAAACCATTGCCATGGTAACAAAGCCCACTAAATTGCCTTATTGTAATTTTTTTTACAGTCAGTAAGGATCAACATCATTTACATTTGGATTTTCTGATTAATTTTTTCTCTGGTGCTGCACAAAACCCTTCAGGAGTTCTTCTGGAATCAAGACCAGAAATAATAGGCTAATACATTAAATCTGCTACTCTGGCAGAGGTGGACATGGTCTGGGTCTCTGACATCCTGCTCTCACCACAAACCAACCTCCAATATACATCTTCTGCTGCACATTCCTGTTTGCACACATTGCTTCCCTCGATATAAATTACCTCACTATAAGACACCTCTCACAACAACAAATTAGACCAGAAAATGCAAGAGTTCACTTCGAATTTATGGAGTTCCTACAAGGAGGCCATTTGGCCCTTTGAGTCTGCACTGACTCCCTGACAGAGTGTCTTACCCAGGCCTCCTCCCCTGCCTTATCCTCGTAATCTCAAAATATTTAAATATTCATCACTAGTAAATTAATTCTTGAGTTTTTGTTTAATACAATAATGTTACACCTCCTCTTGTGGAACACCTCGAACAGGTCTCCATAACTGATGTAATCTGGCTACACTGTAAGTTTGGACTGCTATCCACTTGATAAATACATAGCCTTATCCAAGCTTAGAATTTCAATGGGTCAAAAACCTATTGCGTTGGTTCTCAAATGACCCAGACCCCAATTCAATCAGGCTACTAATAAGAATGCCATTGAACCAAACTCCTGTTGGTTCTCCAACCATAACTATATAGAATTTTAGTGGCCCATATGCCTCCTCAGCCATTCCATTGTAAGGTAAAATTGCCATAGTCCCATATGACCATAGTAGGCCCTTCTCCTTTTAAGGGGAGAGCTGACTGGGGGTGATTTAACCTGAGGGTCTCCACACCTCAGGCAAGGGATGAGGTTGAGAATGTGGAGCCTTCATGAATAACCTTAGCCGGTACGGGAACTGAACGCCTGCATTGCTCTGCATCACAAACCCGCCATCCTGCCAACTGAGGTTCCATTATATAGAACTGCAAAGGGCAAACTCCTTCTCAACCATTCCCTTTACATAGATCCCAGTGGAATAAACCCCTTTTGATTTACTTTTCGACTCCAACGATCTGGTAGTCTCGTGAGTCAACCATCATGCAATTCACTGCTATTACATAGACCCGACCACCTTCTCATTAGAACATAAGAAATATGGATAGGAGTCAGCCATTTGGTCCTTCAAAGCCTATGTTGCAATTCAACAAAATCATGGCTGATCAACTTGACCTTCCAGCAATGTCTTAATATCTTGGTCACCTCAGCATCCATAAATCTCCACATCGCTGTGTCTTGGACATATTCTGATGGCTGAGCTTCTGTAGCTCTCTGTGGTAGAGAATTCCAAAGATTCACAACCATTTGAAAGAAGATGCTTCTCCCCATTCCATTCCGAAATAGGCAACCTCTTATTCTTGAGACTGTGGGCACCCCCAGCCCACCCCAGTTACAAACAGCCCAGATGGCGGGAACATCCTTCCAGCATCCTGTCAAGCCCCTTAGGAAGGTGATCCGTCTTAATCAGATTGCTTCTCATTCTTCAAAACTAGGGAATATAGACCGAGCCTACCCAACCTCTCCTCAGAGGACAATCCCCTCAGCGCAGGATTGAACCAGTGGATTCAGTCACTCTCATAGAATCATAGAAACCCTACAGAAGGAGGCCATTCAGCCTATCGAGTCTGCACCGACAACAATCCCACCTAGCCCCTATCCCCGTAACCCCACATATTTACCCCGCTAATCACTCTAACTGACGCATCCCGGGATACTAAGAAGCAATTTAGCATGGCCAATGCACCTAACCTGTACATCTTTTGACTGTTGGGGGGAAACCGGAGCACCCAGAAGAAACTCACGCAGACACAGGGAGAATGTGCAAACTCCACACAGACAGTGACCCAAGCCAGCAATCGAACCCGGGTCCCTGGAGCTGTAGGGCAGCAGTGCTGACCACTGTGCCACCGTGCCGCCCCGATTGTGTCGACTGCGTCAATCCTAAGGAACCAGTTCCCTTCTGTTAGAGTTCTTCCCATTCATCCGACTGCAATTCTGGGTAGAATTCCAGTCGGTGAGGTGATTTTTTTTTCATCTGCTCATACTTGTCAATACAGAAAACTGCAGGAGGACAAGCTTCTCATTCAGTTTGTAGAACCTCTCCGATTCCAATAAAAGGAACGCGGCAATTGCTCTCATTACTCATGTACTGTTCACCTTTGAAAACGTCTGTACAATACATGCCTTTGTTCAGTGTTTTCTGCTGTTTTTCCTTAAACAGGGGCTGCCAAGTGAACAGACAAGTAGCCCATGGACCGAAAGTCATCAATTAATCCCCATTTAGGTGCGAAGTGACTTGGGAAGGTCGGGACCTCTTATTCACAATCCATCTATTTAAGCAAATCCTAAAATTGTCAGAATGCCCCAATTATCTCTAGAAATTAAACCCAATCAGTGACCTATGATTAACCCCAGGTACTACAGAAGCACTTAATAATCTTTGATCCACGCTCACTCATTCCCGGGGACTGACATTAAGGTTAGGATAAAGCTGACTCCAGGTATTATTTTTGTGCAGCTGACTGTTTTAAATATCCAAAAAAAAAGGGGTTTGATAAAACAAAATCAAATGTTAAAAACCAGCAGGAACAAACTCCGCACCAAACTGGGGAAAAAAATAAAGTACACCACTCCCAACTATGCCAGCTTCTCTGTACCTTTGATACCACATGACTGAGACAATAAGCCTTCTCACAAAGTCTCGTTCACTATCGTAGTTTGTTTCCTTACAGATCTGAGGTCACGTACCAACCAACTCAAGAGCAGCTTCTTCCCTGCTGCTATTAGACTTTTGAATGGACCTACCTCACGTTAAGTTGATCTTTCTCTACACCCTAGCTGTGACTGTAACACTCCATTCTGCACCCTCTCCTTTCCTTCTCTATGAACGGTATGCTTTGTCTGTATAGCACGCAAGAAACAATACTTTTCACTGTGTACTAATACATGTGACAATAATAAATCAAATCAAATCAAAAGTCTGCTAAGCAACATGCATTACACAAATGCACATATACACATACACACATGCACACATATACACACACACACACACATATACAGACAATATACACCCATGTGTGTACGAGGATGGAATTTAGAATCTCACATGTATAATTCTTGAACTATAGTTTGAAATCATCGATACATTGCACGTGTTACATGGAGCAGTGTGTTCAAAAGAAGAAGCTATGTGTAACACAGTGAAAACTGTAAAATCACCGGTACATTATGCAGGAGAGGCTGTGTGCTTTGAGCTCTGTACATTTCAGCAGGGCATAATAGAAAGTTGTATAAGGAGGGGACTGCAATGTTTCCAACAGGTATCACAGTTGAATGAGAGAAAGATATTGGCTGGAATTTTACCGCCCTGCCCGCCACGGGAATCGGAGCGGGCGGGAGGCGGACCATGGAAAAGACTGTAGACCTCGCGTGGTTTCAGGACGAGCAAGGCCATAAAATCCCACAAATTCCCTCCTTTTCCCAACAGCCCGGGGGGAACAAAGCACCCAGCACTTAATACAAGTGTGAACAGCAGTCAAGACTAAAATTAGGAATCTATAATTTTGGCAAATAATCAAAGAATGGTTACAGCACAGGAGGAGGCCATTCAGCCCATTGTGTCTGCATTGACTCTCCAAAGGAGCAATTCTCCGAGTGCCACTCCCCCCCACCACCCCCCCCCCCCCCCACCTTCTCCCTGTCAATAATAATCATAATTAACTAACGCTCTTTTGAAATCCACAACTGAATCTACTTCCACCACAGTCTCAGGCAGCGCATTCCACATCCACAACACTCGCTGTATAATTAAGCTTTTCCTCTCTGGCCAGTTACCTTAGACCTGTGCCCTCTTGTTTGTGATCCTTCCACCAATGGAGATAGTTCTCCCCAACTCTGTCCACACCCCTCATGATTTTGAACGCCCCTGTCAAATCCTGAATAATCCTCCACTATTATCTCTTGGCTTCGCTGAGACTGGGGAAATCTCACTTTTGAGACTGCACCTTCCTGGCTTTGCTTGGTTGGCAGACCGCATTCTTGTGGTTCATTAGTCAACATATTGGTATTTTAATTGCCAGAATGTTCCAAGGCAGGGGAATCTAGGAGAGGATCATTTACTTAGTGACCCAGCCCTTTATCTCACAGGCTACCCGATGGCTTTACAGCTTTAAGTTAATTATCTTCCACTCAGCTAAACAAAGTAGCTCCGATATGTTACCGCATCATCATTTGTGCTCCAAGTGGTTGTCTCCAAAGCAACAATGGGCGCACTTCCAAGTAATTCACTGCATCAAATGTTAAGGTTGCTTTCCTTACAAGAGAGAAGGCTGGACAGAGACTTAATAGAGGTATTCCAAATCACAAAGAGGTTTGACAGAGTAAATAAGGAGATGTTGTTTCCTTTGACAGAGTATTCTGGGAACAATAATAAGACAATGAAGGAAAATCAGCAGCGAGTTTTTATAATCTGGAACGCGTTGCCTGAAAGGGTGACAGAAGGACGGCACGATGGCACAGTGGTTAGCACTGTTGCCTCACAGCGCCCGGGACCCAGGTTCGATTCCCGGCTCGGGTCACTGTCTGTGTGGAGTTTGCACATTCTCCCCATGTCTGCGTGGGTTTCCTCCGGGTGCTCCAGTTTCCGCCCACAGTCCAAAGATGTGCAGGTTAGGTTGATTGGCCGTGCTAAATTGCCCCTTAGTGTCAGGGGGATTAGTGGGGGTAGGGCCTGGATGGGATTGTCATCGGTGCAGAATCGATGGGCAGAATGGTCTCCTTCTGCACTGTAGGGATTCTATGATTCTGAGGTTCACCAATAATTCTCAAAAGGAAATTAGTTAAATACTGAAGGAAATATTATTCAGGGCTGTAGGGGAAAGCGCAGAGGACTGGGACTAATGGATAGCACTTTCAAAGAGCCAGCACAATCACAATTGGTCGAATGGCCTACTTCTATACTGCACAATTCTATTCTTTGAGGCATATACGAAATATAATAATATTCTTCACAAATGCAAGTCTTTTTTATGGTGATTATTGATTGAAATTTGAAGAAAGGTGCTCACATTCAGGGATAAATACATCACAGTTATTCGCAGTGATATTGGCCATGATTCTCCTCTCCCACTTCACTAATTTTTTTAACGCAGCAAGTCAGGAGATTCTTGCGTCGGCCGAATAGTGGGTTTACGCGAGCGTTTGGCGGGGAGACACAAAGACCATTTACATGGTCACTGTAATATAATTTACCTACGATTAGTGGGCCCGGAGCGGAAGTATCCAGGCCCTCCAGCATCTCCCACCCCACCAGAGTATCTCACTCCAGTGGGGAATACAGTAGCTCCCCACTATCGGGGAGCTAGCGACCGCACCCCGCTAGAGTGAAGGTGGGGCAATCGGGGCCCTCCAGAGGGTTGGGTGGGGGAGGGTTGCCCACTGGGCATTGGCACCCTGGCAGTACCAGCCTGTGCCCCCCAAGGGGGCAAAGTGCCAATGCACAGGGGGCACATTGGCACTGCCCATCAGGCAGCCTGCTGGTGGGGCGTGGCAGGGGGGGGGGGGTCGGCACTGCGGGGTGGGTTTACTGTCGGGCAGTGGGGGGGGGAAGGAATTAGTGGGGGGGGGGGGGAAGAGCTGGAGATCGCAACGGGCCGGGGGGTGGGGGGGGGGGGGGTTCGGGGATGGGCCCGGGAATGGTCAGGGGCCCAGCGATTGAGCTGTGCGGGGACGGAGAGCCGGCGTTGCGTCAGCACTGACAGATCGGTGCTTGCGCAATGGCCCGCTCAACGTGTTGATTTCAGCCTCTCCAGTGGGAATAGGCCTCGTCCACTGAAATCTACTGATATTTACGCCGGTGGCCTCTGTGTGGGAGATTCTTCTTTGAACTCCCACTGAAAGAACCAGCGTGAAATACTGCGATTTCCGCAAGAATTCAACACTTCGAATTTTTTCGGGACAATTCCGCCCATTGACTCTGACAGTCAGAAATTAACAGATTCTGAATGACAAAATCAATGGAAAGTGGATGAAACCTTGCCAGTTGTCAACCCCGTTTCCGCTAATTAAGTCTTAGAGTGGCAGGGGTGGAAAAATCTAAGTAGTTTAAAGTTTATTTAATAGTGTCACAAGTAGGCTTACATTAACACTGCAATGAAGTTACTGTGAAAATCCCCGAGTCGCCACGTTCTGGCGCCTGTTCAGGTACGCTGAGGGAAAATTTAGCACGGCCAATGCACCTAACTGCACATCTTTGGACTGTGGGTGGAAACCGGAGCACCCGGAGGAAACCCCTGCAGACACGGGGAGAATGTGCAAACTCCACAAAGACAGTGACCCAAGCCGGGAATCGAACCCGGGTCCCTGGCGCCGTGAGGCAGCAGTGCTAACCACTGTGCCACCGTGCTGCCCAAAGTAGATTAATAAGGAAGACATGGTGGCTCAGTTGACCCTTCTAATCAACCATTCAGCTTTTACAAAACAGCAGCGCTTTACGAATTCCAGTGGTGTTCTCAAACATGTAAGCCGATTTCAGAACCGTGGATGAATCAAACATACTGTTTACTTTAAACACACAACGTCTTGTGGACATACAGCAAGGACTTCACTTCACAAATGTGTTTGGCATGCAGTATATTTACTGTAGTGACACTTATCAAAATATCCTGCAGCACTCACACTCAGAATGAACCATGAGTTTAGAGTCACCAGAGGATTACAATATAAATTCTGCTTTAGTGGACGTGACAGCGGCTGCAACTCGTGACAGTAAAATATTGAGCTAGAGTTTATGATCAATGTAAATCTGAAGCCATTCTGTCAATAACTTCAGGTCATCTTTTGTAGACTATGAATTGGATTTCCTTCAATTTCCTTCAATTTGTACCCTGACGCTAAGCTTTGGTGGAGAAAACCTCAGCCTGTGAGCATTAGCCAATCTTTCAAAGGTCAATGTGGATTGGCTAGGGGATCTTGACCTTTGTCATGACCTTAGGGCCCTCAAACAATAAGTAAAGGCCAATTAAATGCTATTTTCCAAAGCATGACATTCCTTCAGCCAATTATTACACAGGTTGGGTAACCTGTTTCGATGCTCTAAATTCTAACTGGTCTATGCATCAGGTTAGTTTCTTCCCACCTTACTTCAACTTAGCCAATCAATGTGCCCTTCCATTTCTTTCTCCCTCATGCCTTTATTGATCTTGCCCTTAAATGCACCAGGACTACTTGTCCAAATTAGTCCATACAGTTTCGAGTTCAACGTTCAGAAGATTCACATGAATTCACGATTAAATTTGTGGCCACTAACTTCATACTCCTCCATAAGTGGAAAAATGTTCTTTAGTTTAAGTTTATTTATTAGCATCAGAAGTAGGCTTACATTAACACTGCAATGAAGTTACTGTGAAAATTCCCGAGTTGCCACAGTCTGGCACCTGTTTGGGTACACTGAGGGAAAATTTAGTATGGCCCAATGCACCTAACCAGCACATCTGGGGGCGGCCCGGTGACACAGCGGTTAGCACTGCTGCCTCACAGCGCCCGGAATCCAGGTTCGATTCCCGGCTTGGGTCCCTGTCCGTATGGAGTTTGCATGTTCACCCCGTGTCCGTGTGGGTTTCCTCCCACAATCCGAAAAATGTACTGGTTAGGTGCACTGGCCATCTTAAATTCTCCTTCAGTGTACCTGAACAGGCAACTAATGGATTTTCACAGTAACTTCATTACAGTGTTAATGTAAGCCTACTTGCGACTAATAAATTAACTTTATCTTTCGGACTGTGGGAGGAAACCGGAGCACCCGGAGGAAACGCACGCAGACACGGGGAGAACGTGCAGAATCCGCACAGACAGTGACCCAAACTGGGAATCGAGCCCTGGTCCCTGGCGCTGTGAGGCAGCAGTGCTAACCCACTGTGCCACCATCCTGTCCCCATCTATCCCACATCTATTATATCTTACATCCATCCTACATCTTACATCCACATCTTACATCCATTTTACCGAACCCCATTTCAGAATTTTCAAGATACCTACTGGGACACCCATCAGCCTTCTCTTTCCTATAGAAAAGATCCACCCCCTCTCCCGGCAAGCCTGTTCAGTTTGCCATGTTCCATGTTAGTTAGAATTTCAGCCACACGATTGTGAGCAGACTCCGAGTGCTACAAGACTGGGGCGTTGCCTTTAAACTGTCACAGCAGCAGTCGTCCAAAATGAACAGGGTCACGAAAAAGAAAGCAGGCAGTTTACAGAAATAAATCAAGTGGGCCGACTGGAAAAATGAACACAGGAGGGGTGTTTATCACATCCTATCGAATTGCCTGCAGGAACTTTTGGCAAGGTTTATGCAAACGTATTCAATAATAAACGACACTGGATCAATGCTCCCCAGAAGGTGCACCGTCAGAATGGCAGCAATGACAGAAACAGATAAATACTCAAAGGAGAAGTGTCAAGGTTTGCCACATTCTTGGAGACAGAGAGGGCCATGTAAATAAACATAATTCCCATTATTACTGCCAGTTCATCATTTGATAGTCAAATACTTAGATTTAATTTTAACATGATTTGCCCATCAAAGAGGCAAGTGCTGTGATGTGAATCATCTCGCTGGAGGAAAAACCCTTTGATATGGTTTGTCTCTTGCTAAAGAAATCCTTTTAATGTTTTCATGGCTTTCTTATTACCGTGCTTTTTGATGTGGGTTTGGTCCCTAATGAGTAATCCCCTTTAATTAGCTTGTTCCAAGAGGAAAGTTCTACAACATAGACTTCTGGAGCACGTTGTGTCATGAATTATTTTTACCATGCTAGTCCGTACTGTTCAATCACAGCACTGTAATTAACCATTTATGCTGTTTTTGTTTGGTATGTTCACATTCTTTCAGTGGCGAGCAGTGAGGTGTTCACTGGCTGACAAAGCCACAATGTCCTTCCATGTCCATCGCCATCTTTACAGCAGCTGATGGGATGGTTAGTTCTACGTGGCAGGCGGGGTTTTTCGGGCTCCCACAATGCATATGCTGAGGGGTTGGAAACACAGACTCACAAATAACCAGCTGGATATGGGATATGGAAAAGGGCAGCACGGTGTCAAAGGGTGGCATTGTGGCTAGCACTGCTGCCTCACAGCACCAGGGACCCAGGTTCGACTCCATCCTTGGGTGACTGTCTGTGTGGAGTTTGCACGTTCTCCCCGTGTCTGAGTGGGTTTCCTCCAAGGGCTCTAGTTTACTCCCGCAGTCCAAAGATGTGTAGGTTAGGTGGAGTGGCCATGCTAAATTGTCCTTAAGTGTTCCAAGATGTATAGGTTATGGGGATAGCGCAGGGGTTTGGGCCTGGGTAAGATGCTCTGTCAGAGGGCTGGTGCAGACTTGATGGGCCGATTGGCCTCCTTCTGCACTGTAGCGATTCGACGTGTTTGATATGAATCAAGAATTCAGAAGCACAAGGCAGGGCTGTCTGGAGTGGGGTTTGAACCTTCCACCTTCTGACTCAGAGTCAGAAATACTACCATTGGTCAAAGGCCCCCTCCACATCATATACTTCAATCTAATTCTACTATTAACAATCTCGGGACTTGTTTTATCCATTGCAAAGCCAAGCTGTTTATTGTTGCTCTAAAGGAATGATTTCAATGTCTCATTATTCAGTAATTACAGATATGTTGTGCATATATACATAACAAAGCAAGTCCCTGGGGCATTCCTAACCTGCACATGGATTATCTCCATCTAAACTCTTTTTGTGTTATGCCATTATTCCGTCAAATCATAGGCTGGAATTTTACCGGCCTGCCTGCCCCAGGAATCGAAGCAGGCGATGGGCGGAGCATGGGAAGATCCGTTGACTTCGGAGGGGATTTTACGGTTTCGGGACGAGCGACGCCATAAAATCCCGACAGTGCAGAATGAGGCCATTCGACCCATTGAGTCTGCACCGACAATAATCCCATCCAGACCCCCATCCCTGTAACCCCCACATATTTACTTTGCTAGTCCCCCTGACACTAAGGGTCAATGTGGCATGGTCAATCCACCTAACCCACGCATCTTTGGAGTGTGGTAGGAATCCGGAGCACCCGGAGGAAACCCACGCAGACACGGGGAGAACGTTCAAACTCCACACAGTCACCCGAGGCTGGACTCGAACCTGGGTGCCCAGTGCTGTGAGGCAGCAGTGCTAACCACTGTGCCACCGTGCTACCTACTTCGAGTGCGAAACCTCTGTCTGTGGGAGTAGCTATCGAGGGATGGGGTGAGGAGATCAGGAAGCTCAATTCTTATTTCTCCCAGTTCTGACCATTCAAATCAATGGTGATATGTTGGACACAATGGCCGGAACCTACACATCTTGGGACACTTAGGGACAATTTGAGTCCAAAGATGTGCGGGTTAGGTTGATTGGCCATGCTGAAAATTGCCCTTAGTGTCCTGAGATGCGTAGGTTAGAGGGATTAGTGGGAAATATGTAGGGATATGGGGGGAGGGCCTGGGTGGGATTGTGGTCGGTGCAGACTCGATGGGCCGAATGGCCTCTTTCTGTACTGTAGGGTTTCTATGATTCTATGATTCTATGAATTTAGCATGGCCAATCCACCCACCCTGCACATTTTTGGACTGTGTGAGGAAACCGGACCACCCGGAGGAAACCCTCACAGGGACTGGGAGAACATGCAAACTCCACACAGTCACCCGAGAATGGACTCGAACATGGGTGCCTAGCGCTGTGAGACAGCAGTGCTGACCACTGTGCCGCCGTGCTGCCCCTATTTATTTGCTGGCACATGCACAATTCTGCACTGTGTCATTCACTGATTCCATCATTGTTACTTCTCATTGTCTTAAAGAGCGACTGACTTAAACTCGGCGCTCGCATGGTCCACACTCAAGAGTTAGGCCCAACTCACAACCTTGTCACTTCACCTTTGACCGATGGGAACGGACACCAGGACACGTTAGCACATTGAGTCCCCACCTGCTGGTCCAGAAATTCTAGCTTCCTTTGCAACTGAAGGTCTAGAATTTCATCCTGCCACATGATTGGGGAAAAGGAGTCGCGGAGTTAGACAGCACGGAACGAAGAAGGAAGCAAATAGTTAGTCAGCGGAAAAAAAAGAAACAGACGGTTAGAGATTCTAAAAGGGGCTCAGCTATAAACAGCGTCACTCCGGGGTCAGGAAATGGTAAATAAGACAGACGTCAGCAATCCACAATCCTTTTCACGAGCAGCGCGATCATTTCAAAAGCGGTGCCGTACAGACAGCCCGAAAAGCGATTGTTACACTTACAGAAAAGACGAAGGACTTCAGAAGGCAAATCTTTGATGGGAAACATGAAGTGATTCCATTTTCTAAGCCGACATTTAATGACCAAAGGAGTGGTTCTGATCCATAAACTAATCTCTCAGACACAGTGCTAAATTTACAACATGCACGCTTTAGGTAGCTGTGCGCAGATTAAGGCACCTGGTCAGGACTGATTACAAAGCTACAATGTAGACTTAAGCTGGCTCTATAATTGGAAGCAACAGAGTTGAATAAACTTGAGGAAAAAGTTGGGTGTGCGGTTCTACGTTGAATGCAGCAGAGCAGATAAAAATCTAAGGAGGCTAGTTTAAGTGCAAGCATGCAGTAACACTATGTCCAGATTATTCCCCAAACCCTGGTTGTCACTGGACTATGGTTTCACAAACATTCACGATGTTTTTCAAACAACTGTACTTTCTTCAACTATAAATCTATCCACTGGATGTCAGCGGGGGGGATGGGGGGGTTTATGGAACCGCTGATGACCTCCTTGTTAAACCCAATCTTGCCCTCTCTGGACTCACAAGCACACAAATACTTGCACTAATTTTCCAACAGGAATCACTGGATGACGAGTAGGAACCCCGCTTGATAATTGCCCCCCACTCCCAAGCTCCGGGACACTGCGATTAATGGTAATGGCCCAGAAATCACCCTGGGCTGGATCATTTAAGTCAGCACAGTGGAAGAGAGCAAAGCAATGTAGCTGCAGTCAGCAGTCTGAGAACTGCGACCACTAATAGGAATAGAAAATAGGAGCAGGAGGAGGCCATTCGGCCCTTCGAGCCTGCTGCACCATTCAGTATGATCATGGCTGATCATCCAACTCAACAGCCTGATCCCGCCTTCCCTGCCATATCCTTAATTCCCTTCGTCCCAAGCGTTCTATCTAACTGGAATAAAAACAAAATACTGCGGATGCAGTATTTGAGCTTTTGAGCTCTGACGAAGGGTCATCCAGACTCGAAACGTTGGATCTATTCTCTCCCCACTGATGCTGTCAGACCTGCAGAGATTTTCCAGCATTTTCTGTTTCTGCTTCTGTGTGTGTGTGTGTGTGTGTGTGTGTGTGTTATATCTAACTGTTCTATCTGACTAATGCAAGTTATATGGCATGGAGGCTGGAAGTAAATTTCTAATGCAGATTAACTGCCGCAAATACCATGTGGTTTGACAATTGACGAGTTCACAAAGATGATTCCTCCAAGGCCATGCAAGTAAACTTCAACCCTGCCCAAACTCACCCCAACTCCTCCATGTGCTCTCTGCCAGAGTAACTAACCGTTGAGCCGCGCTACCAGAGATGTCCCGAAACTACAATTGCAATACTGCAAATTCCATCAAACACTGACTGCAACATGTGACCAAAGGGATGGCTCTGATCCACAAACTAATCTCTCAGACACAGTGCTAAATTTATAATATGCACACATTAGGTAGCTGCGCGCAGATTAAGGCACCTGGTCAGGACTGATTACAAAACTACAATGTAGACTTTAGCAGGCTCTATAATTGGAAGCAACAGAGTTGAATAAACTTGAGGAAAAAGGTGAGTGTGCGGTTCTACGTTGTATGAAGCAGAGCAAATAAAAATCTAAGGAGGCTAAAAGTGCAAGCATGCAGTAACACTATGTCCAGATTATTTGCCTAACCCTAGTTGTCACTGGGCTATGGTTTTACAGACACTCATGATGTTTTCCAAGCAACTGTACTTTCTTCAGCTGGAAATCTATCCACTGGATGTCAGCGGGGTGGAGGGGGAGGGGAGGGGGGGGGTGTGGTGTTTCAATCTTAATAATTAAATATAATTGGATTAATTAAATCTGATCTCAGTTACAGACCAAGTCTGCAATTTGCCTCAACCTCTGCTGTCCAGCATCATGTACGGCACCAAGTCCAGTTCCCCCATCACACACAATCCCGCTGACTTCCAACGGCTCCTTACTGCCCAACAACCCAAAATCCAAATCCTTATCCTCACTGACCATTCCACATCCCACCGCATCAATCCGCATGAATCGGTTCTCAGTTGCCGCATATTACGGCAACACTCCACTTTGCAACTTTAACCACCTCAATTCTCGCACCCCCATTAATCCTCTGGAGCGCATTCTCTTGGGAACCCTCTCTCCGCTTTAAGGGGCTCCTCAACATCTCTCTCTTCAACCATGCTTTCAGTTACTTCTCCAAAACCTCCTCCACACGTCTGCCACCTGCTTCTCTGCTCTGAAACACCTTAGGACATCTTTCTACGTGAAAGGGCACTGTATATAAACACATCAAATGGAGGAAATGGCAGCACTGTGGTAATGTTACTGGGTTAGTAATCCAGAGGCTTGGACTAAAACTCTGGACACTTGAATTCAAACCTCACCATGGAAGCTGGAGAACCCTAAGTTCAATTACTTAATAAATCTGGAATAAAATGCTAGTCTTATTAATAATTATCACAAAACCTTTGGATTGCCTCGAAAATGTACTGGCTTCACCAGTTCTCCCAGTCTGTCCTATATGTGACTCCAGACCCACTGCAATGTGGCTGCAATTCACAATGTAAAATGCATCACAGACAGGCTATTGTATTCCTCCTGTGAGAATCTACAGTGAAAATCGTAGAATCCCTTCAGTGCAGAAGTAGGCCATTTGGCCCATCGAGTCTGCACCGACAACAAACCCAAAAAGGCCCTAACCCCATAATCCCAGTTATTTACCCTGGTAATCCCCTTGACACTAAGGCGCAATTTAGCATGGCCAATCAACCTAATCTGCACATCTTTGGTCTGTGGGAGGAAACCGGAGCACCCGGAGGAAACCCACGGAGACACGGGGAGAACATGCAGACAGTCACCGAGGCCGGAATTGAACCCGGGTCCCTGTGAGGCAGCAATGCTAACCACTGTGCCACCGTGTCTGACGGACACCCAGCAAATCTTTATTCCCTTTTAAACACCTGTTTTAAGTGGGTCTGACAAACTGCAATGGATGGCATTCACCGCAGAGCTCCCAGCAGCAAATATACTGCTGACATCGAGGCCAATAATTGTCAGTGATAGCCTGACCTTTGACCCAGCGATGGCAGCCAACTGGCAGTCCGACAGTAGAGGTAACCACCAGGGGTCTGAGGGAAGTCTAGTGGGACTAGTCGTCGAGTACCAATGTTCTTTTGCCTCTGCTCTCAGTGGCAGGGTTGAGACTGACAGTCTCACAGTAAATTTGTGTGACGTTCAAACTCTGTCCTGTTTGGGAGGCTGAGATTGGGGTGGAGTGCAGGAGTAACTAGAATGGATTGCAACGGATTCTAGAAAAATAATAGACCCCCATCCCACCAGCCCTGGGATGGACAGATGACAGAATGACAATCTCATAGGATACCGTTTCCAGTCAGAAAGTGACAAAAAATTGATTTTCGGATAGTGGGATTAATCTTATTGTCATAAAGGACAAAAGCAATCATAGTTTCCCTCGTTGGTGGAGAATTCTCATTTGGTGAGAATTATTTAGAATTGACCACACAGAATAGGCAATGTGGGCCAACAGATCCTTGTTTGTGTTAGTGTCCCACACAGGTTTATGTCCCATATAGGTACGGTGGATTGGCCATGCTAAATTGACCCGAGTGTCAGGGGGATTAGTAGGGTAAATATGTGGGGCTACGGGAATAGAGCCAGGGTGGGATTGTGGTTGGTGCAGACTCGATGGGCCAAATAGCCTTCTTCTGCACTGTAGGGATTCTCTGTATGATTCTATGAACAAGTTCCTTTTTTTCATTTGTTCATGGGATGTGGGCATCGCTGGCTAGGGCAGTATTTATTGCCTATTCCTAATTACCCACGAGGAGGTTAGTGGTGAGCTGCCTTTTGGAATGGCTGCTGTCCACATGGAGTAGGTGCTGTGAGGGAGGGAGTTGCAGGATGTTGACCCAGTGACAGTGGAGGAAAGGTGATGTACTTCTAAGGCCAAGATAATGTGTGACTTGGCAGGGAACCTTCAGGCAGTGGTGGTGGAGTCCCACTGCCCTTGTCCTTCTAGATAGTAAAGATTGCGGGTTTGGAAGGTGCTGTCGAAGGAGCCCACCCGTTGGCTTCTGGGATCTGGGAAGGAACTCGGCCTGTCAGTCATTGCCCTTCAGCCCGAAAGCTGGAGTCAAGGGTTATCACCTGGAGGGGAGATTGTCGCTTTTTCCACTGTCCGAAAGAGGGATTTGGCCACTGGAGTCACCCTTTGGGAGTTGGCGCTTCCTGGTTGGAAATGGTTGAAGGATAAGCGAGGAAAATGTTGTCAGCAGAAAAAAGACGTTTCTCTGGCCAAACATTAGTGAGATCGAGCAAAGCAAGGGGATTCTAGGAGTTAATGGGACTGTAAAGCAGGTGTTATGATTCCATGCAATTGCATTCCCTGATGACACAGATTTGCTTCTTAAATTCTTCCTGCATTAATCCAACTACATACCATTCTGTCCTGCATTGAGCGAGAGGCGGTGAAGTGGTATGGGTGCAGTCCAGACAGCCTCCTTTCTCCAGAATAGTCGTACTGCTAAAAGCAAATCGGACAACATTTATTAAAACTTGGCCTCAGTTACAGCTGATTTACAATAATAAAAATCTCCCCAACAATGCCTACTGAACTCCTACTGAGGTGACTTGAGATGGTTTGCTATATTAGAGTCGCTGCAGAAATGCAAGTTGTTGTTGTTAACTATGCATCAAGCTGCAAAGAGAATCTTAATAAAACTACATAACAAGGTTGCCAGGCGATTGTATGATGCTTACAGTATCTTTAATCCTTTTTTATGCCTGTGTGGTGGCGCTGTTATTACAACCTACTAATGTACTACTTACTCTGAATTGTCAGAGCCACAGGGCTGGGGGCTGTCACCCGTCGGAGCGTTAAATACTGCCAGAGTGAGTCGCCGCAGTGGGAGAGAGCTCACCCCCCACTTTCCCGCCGGGGACACAATGAACCCGGCATTCAATGGCATTCAATTCCGTATCTGAGGAAGGATGTGTTGGCCTTGGAAAGGATCCAGAGGAGGTTCACAAGAATGATCCCTGGAATGAAGAGCTTGTCATATGAGGAACGGTTGAGGACTCTGGGTCTGTACTCGTTGGAGTTTAGAAGGATGAGGGGGGATCTTATTGAAACTTACAGGATACTGCGAGGCCTGGATAGAGTGGACGTGGAGAGGATGTTTCCACTAGTAGGGAAAACTAGAACCAGAGGGCACAACCTCAGACGAAAGGGACGATCCTTTAAAACAAAGATGAGGAGGAATTTCTACAGCCAGAGAGCGGTGAATCTGTGGAACTCTTTGCCGCAGAAGGCTGTGGAGGCCAGGTCATTGAGTGTCTTTAAGACAGAGGTAGATAGGTTCTTGGTTAATAAGGGGATCAGGGGTTATGGGGAAAAGGCAGGAGAATGGGGATGAGAAAAATATCAGCCATGATCGAATAGTGGAGCAGACTGGATGGGCCGAGTGGCCTAATTCTGCTCCTATGTCTTATGGTCTTATGGAGCACTTTGAGCATTTCTGGGGACCACACCTTAGGAAGGATATATTGGCTTTGGAGGGAGTGCAGTGCAAATTTACTGGAATGATAACTGGGCTGCAAAATTGTCCTGTCTCGCCCACCATGGAAATCATAGAAAACTTGACGGACCACTTAAAGTTCCGTTGAGCTTGGGCAGGAACCGGTCTTTGGTCACACGTGGCTGGAGAATCCCACCCCTGAACTCCAAAGGTTAAATTATGACAAATTACATAAAACAATTTCAGTGGGGCGGCACGGTGGCACAGTGGTTAGCGCTGCTGCCTCACAGTGCCAGGGATCCGGTTCGATTCCCGGCTTAGGTGACTGTCTGTGTGGAGTTTGTACGTTCTCCCCGTGTCTGCGTGGGTTTCCACCGGGTGGTCCGGTTTCCTCCCACAGTCCAAAGGTGTGCAGGTTAGGTGAATTGGCCATGCTAAATTTCCCCTTCGTGTCAGGGAGATTAGCTAAGGAGGGAGCAAATGCATTGGGTTATGGGGATAGGGATTGTGATCAGTGCAGACTCGATGGGCCGAATAGCCTCCTTCTGCACCATAGGATTCTATGATTCTATATCCTGGGATTCAAAAGTTTAAGGGTGATTTGATCTAAGTTTCAGGTTATTAAGGGGGAAAGATAGAGAGAAACTATTTCCACCTGTCGGTGAGTCTAAGACCAAGGGACATGATCAAAAGTTAGAGCCAGGCATTTCAGGAGTGAAATACTCCAACACAAAGGAAGGTAGAAGTTTGGAAATCTTTCCTTCAAAAGGCAATTGAAGCTTTCTCGAATGTTAATTTTAAAACTGTGATTAACTTGATTTGATTTGATTTATTATTGTCACATGTATTAGCGTACAGTGAAAAGTATTGTTTCTTGCGCCATCCAGACAAAGCATACCGTTCATAGAGAAGGAAACGAGAGAGTGCAGAATGTAGTTTACAGTCATAGCGAGAGTGTAGAGAAAGATCTTAGTGTGAGGTAAGTCCATTCAAAAGTCTGAAGACAGCAGGGAAGAAGCTGTTCTTGAGTCGGTTGGTACATGACCTCAGATTTTTGTATCCTTTTCCCGACGGAAGAAGGTGGAAGAGAGAATGTCCGGGGTGCATGGGGTCCTTAATTATGCTGGCTGCTTTGCCAAGGCAGCGGGAAGTGTAGACAGAGTCAATGGATGGGAGGTTGGTTTGCGTGATGGAGTGGGCTTCATTCACCTCCTTTTGTATTTTCCTTTTGTAGTTTTTGTAATTAATGGATTTTTACTCAAAGGTATTGAGAGATATCAGCAAAAGGGAAGAGAATGTAGTTAGTTCACAGATCAGCCATTATCTCACTGAATGGCAAAACAGGCTGGAGGAACTAAATGACCTCCTCCTGTTCCTACATCATATTAAGATATTTTGGAAGATTTGGTGAAACAAACACTGTCTTTTTTAATTGTTGAACCTTCCCATTGTATTCCCTTCCCCCTCACATCCTTCTCTCGCCAAGATCACAGTAATTTGGAGAGCCGGTGCAGACAAGATGGGCCAAATGGCCTCCTTCCGCACACCATGGTTCTATGATTCTGTTAATGGTCTCAAACTCCATAGTACTGTTCACTTCAATCTTCTTTCCTGGCACCTCGTTCTGCAACCTTTGCATGAAAAGTATCTTGTGTCTCTATCTTAAAAGTTACATATAAATGGAAGTGTTGGACAAGTTCCACCTAATTTCCCTTCTTACGTTTAACTTCTTAATCTTTAACTGGCATTCAGTGATGTTTGAACCCTCTGTCACAATGGACAACCTGCCTGGATCATATTTCTTCACCTCTTCAGGGTGAAGTGAAACACCCAAATGTATATAATTCTGGAACTTCAGCGGCCAAGTTATGGGCCTTCATGATGCCTCTTTGGCAGAACAATACTCATGTTCCAAACTTGTTTAACCTTAACCTCCAATCCCTCAATCCAACCTTTCATTAGCTCAACATTGAGTTTAACAGCTTTAGACTGTGAACTTCCCCCTTCACCTTCACTCTTTTTTATTTTTGTTCCCTTTGTTTGTCCCATACAAACACCCTCCCCCGTCCCCCCAAAAGGGCCATCTGTGAACTGTTTTTCAGTTTTGCTTTCGTTGAGCACTGACCTTAGTTCTCCTATTAACACAGTCTGCTATCTTACCTTTATACCACTATCAGCACCTTCTTTAGTCCTTATGCCACCATTAACACTCCCTTTGTCTTATGTTCATGATATCTATATCAGTCTCTCCTGAGCTCCAACCTATCCCTGGCCTTCTATTCTGCTCCACTCATCCCCATTTCCCCAACTATATCAAGAATAAAGAACAATGAAAAGTACAGCACAGGAACAGGCCCTACAGCCCTTCTTAATCTTTAACTGGCGTTCACTGATGTTTGAACCCTCTGTCACAATGGACAACCTGCCTGGATCATATTTCTTCACCTCTTCATCTTAAAGGGTGAAGTGAAACACCCAAATGTATATAATTCTGGAACTTCAGTGGCCCATCATGATGCCTGCCTGAACTAAAACCGTATGCACTTACGGAGTCCGTATCCTTCCATTCCCATCCCATTCATAGATTCGTCTAATTGCCCATTAAATGTTGCTATCGTACCTGCTCCCACCACCTCCCCGTGCAACGCCTTCCAGATATTCACCACCCTCTGTGTAAAAAACTTGCCTCGCACATCTCCTCCAAACCTTTCCCCACGTACCTTAAACCTATGTCCCCTAGTACCTAGGAAAGAGCATCTGACAATCCATTCTGTCCACGTCACTCATTATCTTGTAAACCCCTATCAGGTCACCTCTCAACCTCCATCATTCCAGTGAGAACAAACTGAGCTTATCCAACCTCTCCTCATAGCTAATATCCTCCAGACTAGGCAACATCCTAGTAAACCTCTTCTGTACCCTCTCCACATCCTTCTGCTTATGTGGGACCAGAATTGTACACAATATTCTAAATGAAGGCTAACTCAGGTTCTGTCCAGCTGCAGCATGAGCTGCCAAGTTTTATACTCAATGCCCGACCAATGAAGGCAAGCATGCTGCATGCTTTCTTGACTATCTTATCCACCTGCGTTGTCACTTTCAGTGATCGGTGGACATGTACGCCCAGATCTCTCTGCCGGTCAATAGTCCTGAGCGTTCTACAATTTACTGTATAATTCCTACATGCATTGGCCCTTCCCAAATGCATTATGTCACACTTGTCCGGATTAAACTCCATCTGCCATATCATCCATCAGATTTCTATCCCTTTTCAGCTCGGAATTCAGATGGGCTCAAACCGTTGATTCCGTTTCTCTCCCCACTGGTGCTTCCAGATCTGCTGAGTTTATCCAACATTTTCTGTTTTTCCATTTGCTTTCCCTGAAGGCATCTTTCTATTCAAACCAACATATATTTGAAGCTACGTAGATGCTTGGTTCATGCATTAGTTTGAATTGAAATCATGCAAAATGGTGTCAACCATCACTCATTTGGGAGCAATCTTGATTGAGCCAGCAGGTTGTCGGTTCAAGTCCCACCCCAGGGAATCGAGCGCAGGACCGAGCCTGACCGAGGTGACACAGTGGTTAGTACTGCTGCCTCACAACGCCAGGGACTCGGGTTACTGTCTGTGTGGAGTTTGCACGTTCTCCCCGTGTCTGCGTGGGTTTCCTCCGGGTGCTCCGGTTTCCTCCCACACTCCAAAGATGTGCAGGTTAGGTTGATTGGCCATGTTTAAATTGACCCTTAGTGTCCCAAGATGGGGTAGGGGGATTAGCAGGGTAGGTACGTGGGGTTATGGGATAGGGTCTGGGTGGGATGAGGGCAACACGGTGGTGAGGGCAGCATGGAGACACAGTGGTTAGCACTGCTGCCTCACAGCGCCAGGGAGCCGGGTATGATTCCCAGCTTGGGTCACTGCTGTGCGGAGTGTGCACGTTCTCCCCGTGTCTGCGTGGGTTTCCTCCGGGTGCTCTGGTTTCCTCCCACAGTCCAAAAGACGTGCTGGTTAGGTGCATTGGCCACGCTAAATCCTCCCTCAGTGTACCTGAACAGGCACCGGGATGTGGCGACTAGGGGATTTTCACAGTAAATTCATTGCAATGTTAACGTAAACCTACTTGTGACACTAATAAATAAACTTTAAACAGTGCGGACTCGATGGGCCGAGTTGCCTGCTTCTGCGCTGTAGGGATTCGATGATTCTATGAAACTCCAGTGCAGTACCAAGAGAGTGCTGCACTGTCAGAGGGGCCACCTTTCAGATGTTGGACCAAGGCTCTGTCCGCCTCTGGGGGTGAACAGAAACGGTCACATGACACTAGTTTGATGCAATGTTTTCCCAAAGCCTTGGCCAACATTTATCCCTCAACTCACATCACCATGGTTACCATCCTGTTACTGTTCGCTGTGCACAAATTGACTGTCGAGGTTTGTACAGCAGCGACTATACTTCAAAAGAACTCCATCAGCCGTAAACCTTGAGGCTGTGAAAGGTTGCTAGATAAATGAATTAATATCTTTCTAATAAACGTTTTGTGCTGTTGCAGCGTTTTTTTTCAAATCACTGGATAGTTTAAACTTGCTGAGCAAAATCAAATAATTGCCATAGACTATAAAGAATTGTTAGCACTCAAACAGCTCTTTCAGCCAACCATTTTAACTGTCCAAAGGCAATTAGGAATGAGCAATTAATGCTGGCCTTGCAAACAACACTCAACCCCTGAAAGGATCAATAAACAAAAACAGAAAAATGCTGGAAAATCCCAGCAGGTCTGACAGCATCTGTGGAGAGAGAATCGAGCCAGCGTTTCGAGTCTAGATGACCCTCCGTCAGAGCTCTGACGAAGGGTCATAAGAACATAAGAAATAGGAGCAGGAGTAGGCCATCCAGCCCCTCGAGCCTGCCCCGCCATTCAATAAGATCATGGCTGATCTGAAGTGGATCAGTTCCACTTACCCGCCTGATCCCTATAACCCCTAATTCCCTTACCGATCAGGAATCCATCTATCCGTGATTTAAACATATTCAACGAGGTAGCCTCCACCACTTCAGTGGGCAGGGAATTCCAGAGATTCACCACCCTCTGAGAGAAGGAGTTCCTCCTCAACTCTGTCCTAAACTGACCCCCCTTTATTTTGAGGCTGTGCCCTCTAGTTCTAGCTTCCTTTCTAAGTGGAAAGAATCTCTCCACCTCTACCCTATCCAGCCCCTTCATTATCTTATCGGTCTCTATAAGATCCCCCCTCAGCCTTCTAAATTCCAACGAGTACAAACCCAATCTGCTCAGTCTCTCCTCATAATCAACACCCCTCATCTCTGGTATCAACCTGGTGAACCTTCTCTGCACTCCCTCCAAGGCCAATATATCCTTCCGCAAATAAGGGGACCAATACTGCACATGAGTTTTGAGTCATCTAGACTCAAAACCTTGGCACTACTCCCTCTCCGCAGGTGCTATCAGATCTGCTGAGATTTTTGCAGCATTTTTCTGTTTTTGTTTTAGATTCCAGCGTCCGCAGTATTTTGCGTTTATCACAGGCTCAATAAAACTCAATGCTCCATGTGAGATTCTTCTCCCTCATGTACTTATCTACTTTTGCCTTAAATACATCCATGTTCTGCAGCTTAACTGCTCCATAAATACCGTGGTAACAAGAGCAGATCAATGACTTGGAATTCTGAGGCATGTAACTCACCTCCTGACTCCCCAAAGCCTGTCCACCATTCACAAGGCACAAGTCAGGAGTGTGATGGAATATTCCCCCCTGGCCTGGATGAGTGCAGCTCCAACACTCCAGAGGCTCAGCACTATCCAAGTCAAAGCAGCCCGCTTGACTGCCAACCCCTCAACCATTCTTAATGTTCACTCTTTCCACGTTGACGCTATAGTTAAGAAAGAGCACCAACGCCTCTACTTTCTCAGGAGGCTAAGGAAATTTGGCATGTCCACTACAACTCTCACCAGCTTTTACAGATGCACCAGAGAAAGCATCCTTTCTGTGTATGGCTCCTGCTCTGCCCAAGACCGCAAGAAACTACAAAAGGGTCATGAATGTAGCCCAATCCATCACGCAAACCAGCCTCCCATCCATTGACTCTGTCTACACTTCCCGCTGCCTCGGCAAAGCAGCCAGCGTTAATTAAGGACCCCACGCACCCCGGACATTCTCTCTTCCACCTTCTTGCATTGGAAAAAAGACACAAAGTCTGAAGTCATGTACCAACCGACTGAAGAACAGCTTCTTCCCTGCTGCTGTCAGACTTTTGACCGGATCTACCTTATATTAAGCTGATCTTTCTCTGCACCCTAACTATGACTGTAACATTGTGTTCTGCACTGTCGCCTTTCCTTCTCTATGTATGGTATGCTTTGTCTGTATAGCGTGGAAGAAACAGTATTTTTCACTGTATATTAACGCATGTGACAATAATAAAGTAAATCAAAATCAAATCAAAAATCAGTGTGTACCATCTATAAGATTTACAGCAGCAACTCAATAAGGGCAATAGCACCTTCTAAACCTGTGACCTCTGCGACTTGGAAAGACAATGGCAGCAGGTGCACAGAACTGCCACTCACCCCTGTCAAATCATGCACCATCCTAATGTGGCACTGTATCTGCTTCACTGGATCCAAATGCTGAAGCTCCCTCCCCATCAGCTTAAGGATGTGCCTCTATCACATGGACTCAAGAATGGAGCTCACCCTGACCATCTAAGGAGCAATTAGGGACAGCTTATAAATACTGACTTTGGATGAATTAAATACAGGAATGTGGCGAGCGAGTTCCACATTCTCACTGCTCTGCAGTCAATCGGTCCATTGGAAATGCGCACTGTGAAACAGGTTACCTTGGCGCTGCGAGACCGTCGCAGAGTGTACGCTGGGTGCCCAAACGTTTCATCCCTTGATGGCGGTAATCGGTCTAACCGGGCACTCGGAGACCTCACCGGAGAGTAGACGTGGTTCACCAGCAGCGGACCCTGCGATGGCGAGCGTGGCACGGATCGAGAACGGGGCTGGAGGGACAACCTCCGCATCGTGCTGGTGACGCTGTCGACCTCATGGGGGTACGGTTGCTGCGCACCGTGCCACACGGGCGAGCCTTGCCCGCTGTACGCCCGCCGGTCCTGCCAGTCCCTTGCCAGAAACATTGACTGTCGCTCATCGATTGACCAACGGGCTGTCATTCTGTCGTAAGCTGGCACAGAGCAAATGCTGTCCGGGCGACCCCCGGGCTGTATGAACTGGGGGTACTCCTCTTGGTAATAGGGCGATAACAGTCGGTAATATTCCGGCACATCTCTGGTTGGAGTGTGGTACACCTGAGAGCTGAAGAAAAGAGATACAATCAAGGCCACAGCGAACCAACATAGACCTTCCCTGTACTAATCACGGCATTGACGCAAATGACTGTTCAATCAATTCCAAGACAGTTGGCAAAGTATGAAACTTTAAATGAACACAACTCGACAATCACCAGGCAAGAGTGTTCTCTTCCTGTTGGAGAACACTTCAGCGGTCACGGGCATTTGGCCTCTGATCTTCGGGTAAGCGATCTCCAAGGCGGCCTTCACGACACATGACAGCGCAGAGTCGCTGAGAAGAGACTGATAGCTAAGTTCCGCACACATGAGGACGGCCTCAACCGGGATTTTGGGTTCATGTCACACTATCTGTAACCCCCATGACTTGCCTGGACTTGCAAAATCTCATTAACTGTCCTGGCTGGAGACAATACACATCTCTTTAACCTCTCTCCACTCACATTGTCTGTACCTTTAAGACTTGATTACCTGTAAAGACTCGCATTCCAACCATTATTTTGTAAATTGAGTTTGTGTCTTTATATACGCTGTTTGTGAACAGAACTCCCACTTACCTGACGAAGGAGCAGCGCTCCAAAGGCTAGTGGCTTTTGCTACCTACTAAACTTGTTGGACTTAACCTGGTGTTGTGAGACTTCTTACAAAGTATGAAACTGTCAGAGATGCTGAGTAGCAGCAACCGTAGGCATTCTTAATCGACTCTTGTACAAGCTAGAGACCATGTATCCAATGCAAGGCCTTTAATGACTTGTGCACAAGTCCCCTTCCTCGTCATCAAAATGACTGGAGTGGTTCTGACGTTACAGAAAAACAACTTAGCAGTTATAGTCAATTACAGCAAATCAGGAACAAGCATTTCTTTGACATCCTTCATTGACATACACATTTGCCAATTAAATCCTGGCTTTCTGCCCTTTATCATTCGATGAAAAATTGACTTCTGCTAATCCTTCATTTGCATAGCATATCCCCATATCTCGCCTTTGGTATTTGTTATGGAAAAACCTGGTCTTGATGAAGGTCAAAAAGCACAATGTTATGGGGCCTATGCAAGTGAAGATTAGCCTCAAAGCAGACAGATTCCCTTGAAAGTCTGCGACTGATAACATTCTCACAAGCTGTTACAGAGCTGTTACAGAGAAGGCATGAAATTTTTAATCTGAGCATTTTAACTTCCACAAAACTAGACACCAACACTTTTCTGGAAAGCGGGTTTATTTACAGACCCCAGCATTACATATATCCACCGACCAACAACACAGTGTCACCACTGCAGTGTGGTCACCTCTCAAAATTCATAGAGTCATAGAGGTTTACAGCATGAAGGAGGATAGCAGGACTGGGAGGTTCTAACCATCAGGAAAGAATGGATAGACTAGCACTCTTTTCCCTGGAAAAGAGAATGACGATGGGAGATTTCCTAGAGTCTCAAAGGTTTATACAGGTCTACAGCATGGAAACAGGCCCTTCGGCCCAACTTGTCCATGTCGCCCAGTTTTTACCACTAAGCTGGTCCCAATTGCCCGCATTTGGCCCATATTCTTCTATACCCAGGTCTTTAAAATTATGATAGGGTCAACGTAAAGGAGATGGCAGATGTTTCCATTTGTGCGGCAGTTCAAAATGATTAAATATAAGATCTTCACTAATAAATCAAGTAACAAATTCAGGAGAGATGTCTTTACCCAAGGGATGGTTAGAATGCGGAACCTCTTTCCACAGTGGTTGAGGTGAAGAGTACAGTTGTATTTAAGGATTAGTTCTGATGGAGAAAGGAACATGCAAACATATGAGGAATAAAATGTTATGTTGATCAAGTTAGATGGGAGAGTAATAGGAAGTTGATGTGGAGTACAGACACTGGCTTAGACCTGTTGGGTTGAATGGCCTGTTTCTGTGCTGTCAAATATTATGAAATTCTAAATAACGTGTATCCACTTCTTTTTTAAAAGGCTACAGCAGATTCTATTTCCCGTGTCCCTGGCAAGTCATTCAATGTCCCATCAATCATCTAGGCTCCAAACTCCGGAATTTCCTCCTTCTCCAACACTCTGGGAGGGATTTTCTAGCCGCACTCACTCCAAAACTGGACAATTCTGCCCAAGGTCAACGGACCTTTGCATGGTTTCCCCTCCCACCCCGCCCCTTGGCCTCAACCCCCCCACCCCCCCTTCCCGGTACAATTCCCGTGGTGGGCAGGACAGAAAAAATCTCTCCCTCTGCCTCACTGTCGTTCTTTAAGACACTGTAATGACTTCAGTCAGGCCTTTGAGGTTGGCCTATTGGAGTATGAACTCCCTGATTAAGGATCTAATTGGTGGGCCAATCGGGGAGTCTTTGCCTTGTACTTAAAGTAAAGTTTATTTATTAGTCACAAGCAGGCTTACATTAACACTGCAATGAAGTTACTGTGAAATTCCCTTAGTTGCCACACTCCAGGGCCTGTTCGGGTCAATGCACCTAACCAGCACGTCTTTCAGACTGTGGGAGGAAACCGGAGGAAACCCACGCAGACATGAGGAGAACGTGCAAGCTCCACACAGTGACCCAAGCCGGGAATTAAACCCGGGTCCCTTGTGCTGTAAAGCAGCAGTGCTAACCACTTGTGCTACCGTGCCGCCATATACTTAACTGGGAGTGTCAATTCCTCTGAGACCCCCAGAGGTAGACTGCTGACTGATAGCACTCTGTACTGCTGTTAGAGTTGTAAATAAAGGGATTTCAGTGAAGGGACTTCTGCCTCCATACACTTATTACAGATACTCTTTGACCAAGCTCATGGTCACCTATCCGAATCTCCTAATGTGGCTTAGTGTCAAATCTCAAATAGATGTAAAAGATTCCATGGCACTAATTGAAGAATAGGAAGGGACTTCTCCATATTTATCTCTCAACTCCTGTACATTCATTGAGTCCAACTGTATGCAGGTGGTGAGTGTCAGGGAAAGGAGCTTTAATACTTCTGGTGTTTGTAATATCACTGACACATTATATATACTAGAAGACAAGCCAATGCGGGTGTGACTGGTACGAATGGGATTAGAGATAGAAAGCATGAAAAGGACATACATCAATAAGAAAGGTGTCAAGGCAAGTGGTTTGATATGCTGATGAACCGAGGGTGCCAGGAGAAGTTACACACAAATTTACATAAGGCAAAGGAGGTGAAAAATGGTTTGACGTTGGATTTCCAAAGGGAACTTAAAATTAGGAGATTGTAAATAAATGAGGAAAGATAGGGTATATTTTTATATAGTAGCCACAAGGAAGGCCATGGCCTAGTGGTATTATTGCTAAACTATTAATCCAGAAACTCAGCTAATGTTCTGGGGACCCGGGTTCGAATTCCGCCACAGTAGTTGGTGGAATTTGAACTCAATAAAAAATTTCTGGAACGAAGGACCTACTGATGACTGTGAAACCATTGACGGTTGTCGGAAAAACCCATATGGTTCACTAGTGTCCTTTAGGGAAGGAAATCTGCCGTCCTTCCCTGGTCTGGCCTACATGTGACTCCAGAGCCACAGCAATAAGGTTGACTTTCAATTTCCCTCCAAGGGAAACGAGGGATGGGCAATAAATGCTGGCCAGCCAGCAACGCCCATGTCCCACGAGTGATCAAAAAAAAATGTAAAAACAGGGGTTGCACAATTCTAAAGGAGTGTCGGAGGCAATGGAGGGTAAGCTCAAAGGAGAAAAAGAGATTCGAGACGGTGCGTGTAGCGGTGGCTGCTATGATCTTAACGAGGACAAGAGTGTGGACAAGGGCAGACCTGGAAAGCTAGTTTGCTGTCAGAGAACTCCCTAAGAACCACAGGGCATCTTGTGGTAAAGGTGCTGGTATTTTATAGACTAGAAAATCTATAAGGACTGTTGCCATTTAAGGGAGGTTTAGTTTGCAGAGGTTTAAAAAGTACTGCTAACTGTGTCAAGGTGCTATTGCTTTTAAGTTTTTTTTAATATCTCTTTATCTTAATAAATGTTTCACTTTAATATAAAATCAATTGTTCTGAGAAGCTTTTTCCTGATTTTGGAAAACCTCCTCATAATAAACAAATTGCAAAATTGTCCTGACAGCTGTTTCAAGTTTCCCTTTGGATTTGGGGAGCTTGGCATTTTCCAACAGCTATGCCATAATATGGCATTAACTGGGAAATCATTTGAGTTCCCTATAAATAGATATAGACTAGAACAGTGGTTGTTCGGTAAGGAGATGTATGCTTCTAATGAGTAATTCTGTAAATAAATATTCAAGTCCATAAGGACTGACTCCAGTTTCTATCCTTCACCAGCAGATCTCCAAGAGTACAAAATCACTGATTCAGATTAGATGGTCATTGTCACATTTGCAAGAGCTTTCTATGTGGAAAATTGGTTCCTACACTTCCTACTTCACAACAGTGACTCCACTTCAAGAGTACTTCATTGTTGTAAAGCACTTTGGGACATCCTACCGTAATGAAATGCACTATCCAAACTAAATTTCCTTCTTTCAAAACTTATAGGGTATTCAATGATAAGGAAGCAGCAAAATAGAAGCAATATATTGGATTTTACAGCGTATGTGACACAAGTACAGTGGGACAGTGGTTATGTTTTAGTTCTAGCAATCCAGAGGACTCGATTAATGATGCAGAGATAAGAGATCAAGTTTCATCATATCAGTCAGGGAATTTAAATTCAATTGGTTAAATAAATCTGGAATAAAAAGCTAGGATCGCGAATGATCACCATGAAACTAATGGTTGTTGCAAAAATCCATTTGGTCACAAATGCATTTCATGGAAGGATATCTGCCACCCTTACCTAGTCTGGCCAATATGTAACTCCAAACCAAATGTAGTTGACTGAGCAAGCCACTCAGCTGCATCAAAGCCAGTACAAAGGACTGAAGCAGTTCAAGAAGGCGGCTCACCACCACCTTCTCAGAGGCCACTGGGGTGGAGCAACAACTGCTGCCCTTGCCAGTAACAGTAAGGACGGCACAATGGCACAGCGGTTAGCACTCCTGCCTCACAGCACCAGGGACCCGGGTTTGATTCCCGGCTTGGGTCACTGTCTGTGTGGAGTTTACACATTCTCCCCATGTCTGCGTGGGTTTCTTCCGGGTGCTCCAGTTTCCTCCCACAGTCCAAAGATGGGCAGGTTAGGTGGATTGGTCATACTAAATTTTCCCTCTGCGTACCCGAACAGGCACCGTGAGTGTAGCGACTAGGGGATTTTCACAGTAACTTCATTGCAGTGTGAATTTAAGCCTATTTGTGACTAATAAATAAACTTTACTTTCACTTTACCCTGTGAATGGATAAAAATTAAAGTCGAGTTGTAGACGCGGCCCCCTCACCTCCTCAGATCGTCCTGTGGTAGTGCAGATCGACGCATGTTAACCCATTGTTGTAAGTGGGTCAGCGAGGATTGACGCTGTGCCATTTTCTCAGTGTTAGTACGTGGGACAAAGCCCCTTCGATGCACCGTATTCACCCCATCCTGTTGAAAATACTCTTCGCACGGCCTACCAGGGGAGGCATGCTGCCAGTTGTGTCCATTGGGTTGTTCAGGTCCCTCGTATCCCGGGTGAGTTCTCAGCTCTGGACCAGGGCTGTTGGGGTCAAAGGGTCCTTCCTGTGCCGTCACACCATTAACTCTGGCCATTGGCTCGTTGCTCGAGTCCTTCTGGACGCTCTTCCTGTTGTACCTTTCAAACCCATCCGCTTCACCTCGAACCTTTTCCATGTCAGGTTTAATTAATTGCTTATGATTGCTCGTGTGGTTGAATTCTGTGGGAGGCTTTATTTCGTAATGCATTCCGGTGCTGTCAATAGAGCAGAAAACAGACAAATTAGCGGGTCAGCGAATTGGAGCAACTTTATTTTGTAACGAGGACCTTTCATTTCCCACATTAGGAGCACAGAGGAATGTGGTATAACCTATTCAGCCATTCCCCGCAAAACATTGAAGCAATCCCCTTTCCTAAATGATGGCGTGGATTGCCTGTGATCTTCCCTACTGAAGATTATGCTTATTTAATTGAGATAGATAAATTTTTGTTAAGCAAAGGTATCAAGCGATATGGGCCAAAGCCAGGTATATGGAATTAGAATCAGAGAATAGAATCATAGAATCACTACAGTGTGGAAGAGGCCATTCAGCCCATCGAGTCTGCACCAACTCTCTGACAGAGTATTTTACTCAGGCCCACCCATGCCCTATCCCCATAACCCCACACATTGACCACGGCTAATCCCCCTAATTTATTGGATTGGCCCCTTAACGTCCAAAAATATATGGGTTATCTGGATTAGCCATGGTAAATGTGTGGGGTTACGGGGATAGGGCAAGGGCGGGGAGGATGGGGGTGTCAGGGTGCTGGGTAAAATGTTCTTTCAGAGAGTCGGTGCAGACACAATGGGCTGAATGGCCTCCTTCTGCATTGTAGGGGTCGTTTGAATGCAGTTCTTTCCGGGTGGCACGGGGGCACACTGCTGCCTCATAGCGCAAGGGACCCGGGTTCAATTCCGGCCTCGGGTGACCGTCTGTGTGGAGTTTGCATGTTCTCCCCGTGTCTGTGTGGGTTTCTTCCGGGTGCTCCGGTTTCCTCCCACAGTCCAAAGATGTAGGGTTAGATTGATTGGCCATGCTAGATTACCCCTTAGTGTCAGGGGGGATTAGCAGGGTAAATACATGGGGTTATGGGGACAGGATTGTGGTCGGTGCAGGCTCGATGGACCAAATGTCCTCCTTCTGCACTGTAGGGATTCTATGGTTTTGAGCCTGACTTGCACCTACAAATACTCACACAAAACTGCTAACATTCTTCAACTTTGACACAAAAAAAAATGACTCTATTCAGCGCAGCACAGAGTCACATTGCTGGTGGGTCTGATATACCTGTTCATGGGCACGGTCTGTATGCTCGCTGCCTCATTCATAGCATTGATCCAATCTTCCATCTCTGTCCTATTCTCCGCACTCAGGTAGTAAGTTCGGATGCCCGCGTGCTCGGCCTGATAATTAACGGAGCGGTCATTATTGTGAAAAATACCTGGCTGTCGGTTTATAATCAACTGCGGGAGAGATAGGAAGGAATTCGTCAACGGCGAGGCAGAACCAGTGGCTGTTTCGAAAAGCAAGACTGAACTGGGAGAGAACCACAACCAGAAGGCAACGGTGCCCTTTGTCCCGCATGCTTGAGTCACATTTCCTACCCACCAGAGGTTGGCATCAAGGCTGAGTAATATCTTTCGTTGGTCTACAGCGAGTCTGCAGCAGGCACTGCCAATGAAGGTTCTGGAAGGGCCAAAGGGTAGAACCCTTTTGTCGCAAGAGATTTTGGGTTATCCACATTGCGGAACATTCACACCGGGAGGCACATTTTGGAGCCGTTAAGTGACCAGCACTCCAAAGGTTTCACTGGCATCATTCCAATAGCCACAAAATCCATGCCATTGCCCTGTTGAGACTCCTGATTGCTGCCCCATGTCAGGACATGTGGATCCGGCTCAGCTGGTTCAGTGCCAGTGGGCTGCCTCTCGGTCCCTGATCATCTCAAACGGGTGCCATTTTTAGCTGCCTCTTTCAGATCACCCCAATTGCGGGTGTTAAAATGGGGGAGCAGCTCCTCACAAAGGATTGCCCCGGCAAGATAACCAACTCACAAACGAATCTCCAGTTGTGGTTCTCTCTCCAGTAAGTACATTTAATTGGCAATTACATTCAAATCTCTCTTATTCTTTCATTGGTCCATTATTGCAGTGCTCAGTGGGGAATGTGACACTATTTCTTCAGGCACCTCTCCCATCTCCTTCCTTTTGGGAAGGCGTTACAATTCCCTCTTATACTGTTGCTTTCATGTAGTTGTTAATATGTTCACTAAGAACCGGTTTCTTTAACCTGGATTTTGTCCCCTTCATCGCAGGACCTCCCTCATTTTGGTATCCAATATCGCTAGCACTGAAACATCCGTGTGGGAGCCTGAACAGAGATGACCAAATTGATCATGGAACGCAGAACAGGGCCGAGCTCAACCTTGTCCTCAGCTGAGGCCTGAGCAATCGCAGCTCGAGCAAGAGTCGCTGGATGATGATCAGGTTCAAGAGCAGGAGCAGGATCCCAGGCTAGTCCTCTGCCTAATCCAGGGTCGCGTTGCATTTTGTTTTCTACTGAGACTGTGTATCTCAGCACTCGGTCCCCTCTTGTGCACTTACCCCACTGAGCCATCTGAACAAGGACACTGACAGCTTAAAAAAATAATTTCAAAATTAACATCAAATCATAAGAATTATTACATTTGTAAAAATTATGCCATTGTTAAAATGCATCAATTTGAGGGATAAATAGATGGAAGAGATTATGGAATGTATCTTGTTGCTTGTCACATGAATCACTTGTCCAGCTTCTACAGGGGTCAAAGGTTAATGAAATGCCTCAAAAATGCATCTCTGTCCACTGGGCAGCTTTAGACATTTGTAATCTTCAAAAATAAAGGTATAATTGGCAAGCAACACCAAAAGTTGACCTAACGGTCGAGTAAGCCATTGAAATCAGATTATTGGTTCGGGTAAGCTATCAGCAAAGTTTGGACAAGGTGTCAGAGGTCATGGGGTTGGCAAACTTCCTGCCAATGAAATGTGCGGTAAGCTTGCGGGTCCAAATGTGCAAATGCCAGGCAGTGAGTGTGGTCAGAAGACCAGAGTCCTGGGTTGTACAAAACTCTGGGTCCTTTGGAAGGAAGGACCAGGCGTTCAGGTCCTCCAGCACAGGCAGCTCTCCAGCACCTCGCTGTAACCGTCATATGGGGGCCTGGTCATTGATGGTCCATTTGATCAGGGCAAGCACAATACAGTCAAATCCAGCACTGCCTTTATCTGAAGTCCAAGCAAGTACAGATTGGACAAGAGGAAGGTGGCAATGGATCCAGCCACATATGCAACATACTGAGACACCGGACAGTTACTTCCAATGGTCATGGGCATGGTCAGTGTTGATCACAACCTGAATTCAACATAACTGCCCGAGCAGCCATGTTTCTTGAAGCGTGCATTCATTCCGTGCATGGTCAGATAGGATTGGAATTTGGGGGAGGCGATGGCCCAATGGTATTATCGCTAGACTATTAATCCAGAAACTCAGCTAATGTTCTGGGGACCCGGTTTCGAATCCTGCCACGGTAGATGGGGGAATTTGAATTCAATAAAAAAAATCTGGAATTAGGAATCTACTGATGACCATGAAACCATTGTCGATTGTCGGAAAAACACATCTAGTTCACTTTAAGGAAGGAAATCTGCCATCCTTATCTGATCTGGCCTACATGTGACTATAGAGCTACAGCAATGTGGTTGACTCTCAACTGCCCTCTGAAATGGCCAAGCAAGCCAAACTCAGGTCAAGGGCAACTAGGGATGGGCAATAAATGCTGGCCAGCCAGCGACGCCAGTGTCCCACGAATGAATTTTTAAAATTCAGGCTTTTGTACACTGCAACACTCACCGGTGGTTTCTGTGGATAGGATTTGTAGTCAATTTTGATTTGGATTCAATATCACCTTAGTTAATTAGAAGAACTGGAAGTTATACCTAGCTGAGATCCTGCAGAAATTCAAGACAGGCACAATGCAGCCACTTCTGGTGCAGGTGGGTCCTCGGCCATAAGAGGGAGAGACAAAATGTCAGGTCAACCAGCAGAGATTAACACAGTGAAGCACCACACCGACAGGATAGGCAAAGAGAGAGCAACCATCCGGAATATTCCTGGCTTTCGGCATTCAAGGTGTAAATTAATTGAGTTATAAACCTCGGCTTTGGGGAAAACCTTTCTCTACTTTTCAGAATGTAAAGGGGACAGTAGCACGGTGGTAATTACTAATCCAGAGGTCCAGACTAACGCTTCAGAGACCAGAGTTCAAATCCCACCAGGGTGACTGGTGGCAATTAATTTCGATATCATAAATCTAGAGTAAAATGCAAGATAGCAAAAAACAATTGGATTGAGGTTGAAAACAAACCCCTCTGGTTCACTAAAAGGTCTTTAGGGAAGGGAATCTGCTGTCCTTACCTGGTCTGGCCTACATGTGACTCCAGATCCACAGCAACGGGGTCGACTTATAACCTCCCTCTGAAATGCCCTAACGAGCCACTCAGTGGTGCTCATGCTGGCTCAGTGGTCAGCACTGCTGCCTCACAGCGCCAGGGACCCTGGGTTCGATTCACGGCTTGGGTCACTGTCAGTTTAGAGTTTAATTAGTGGGGTGTCTCTTCTTTAATTCCTTGGAGGTTAATTTTTGCGGGGACTGCGTTGGTTTAGAATCTTCACAGTAACCCTATTCTTAGCCCGCGGGTTCCACAACTTTGTCAGACACTTGTACACAAACACTGCCCGAGGACACCAAACTTCTTAGTCTCAGTCCAGGCGAAACCTGAGGAATTGCCCAGGGACATATATTTGTCAACCTAGCACATGACCCCCCAATTGCTTGGGTGGGGGGGGGGGGGGGTTGTGTGTGTGTGTGGGGGCGATGGTCCAGTGGTATTATCGCTAGACGAGTAATCCAGAAGCTCATCTAATGTTCTGGGGATCCGGGTTCGAATCCCGCCACGGCAATCGGTGGAATTTGAATTCAATAAAAAATATCTGGAATTAAGAATTTACCGATGACCATGATACCATTGCCGATTGTCGGAAAAACACATCTGGTTCACTAATGCCCTTTAGGGAAGGAAATCTGCCGTCCCTACCTGATCTGGCCTACATATGACTCGAGAGTTCTCAGTAATGTGGTTGACTCTCAGCTGCCCTCTGGCTATTCAGGATGGGCAATAAATGCTGGCCAGACAGCTATTCCCATGTCCCACAAATGAATAGAAAAAAAAATCCTCTCCCCCACCAGTTATCCTTTTAAAGGGCAATGGGACTTCTTCTTTGGTCCCTCTGTTTATTTATCCATTTCAATGGATGGCACAGTGGTTGGCACTGCTGCCTCTTAGCTCCAGAGACCCAGGTTCAATTCCAGCCTTGGGTTACTGTGTGGAGTTTGCATGTTCTCCCCGTGTCTGTGTGGGTTTCCTCCGGGTTCTCTGGTTTCCTCTCATTCTCCAAAAATGTGCAGGTTGGGTGGATTGATCGCTCTAAATTTCCCCTTAGTATCCCAAGATGTGAAAGTTAGGGGGATTAGCGGGGTAAATATGTGGAGTTACAGGGATTGGGCCTAGGTGGAATGCTCGGTCGGAGAGTTGGTGCAGTCTCGATGGTCTGAATGGCCTCCTTCTGCACTGTAGGGCTTCTATGATTTGTGGTCCAACCAGAATAGAATCATAGAATCCCTACAGTGCAGAAGGAAGCCATTCGGCCCATCAAGCCTGCACCGACCACAGTCCCGCCCCAGGCCTTATTCCCGTAATCCCACATGTTTACCCTGCTAATCCCCTGACACTAAGGTCAATTTAACATGGCCAACCAACCTAACCCGCACATCTTTGGAGCGTGGGATGAAACCGGAGCACCCGGAAGAAACCCACGCAGACACGGGGAGAATGTACAAACTCCACACAGGCAATGACCCGAGGCCGGAATTGAAGCCAGGGTCCCTGGCGCTGTGAGGCAGCAGTGCTAACCACTGTGCCACCCTAATAGTGTAACATTAGTTTATCAACCTGCTGCCTGGGCATTATAGAAACCAACAGAAATGAAACCAGGAATTTCTTCAATAGATCCCTGAGTCTTAATGCCTGTCCTTAGCCTGAGCGCTAAGGCGATAATCTACTCACATACTTTCAGAACGCAGTCTCAGGCTGCAGTAACTAACATTCCAGACTGACTGGGCGAACAGCATTTTTTTTCTCCCTGTTGCTGAATGTCACTGGCCCAGAATTATATTTTTTGGGCTCGGTGACAGTGATTCCCGAACAAACTCATCATCGCCCTTCAGCCCTTCTCCAAGTCATATTGTCCCAAAGGTTAAATTATGTCCGAGAATCTGCCGTAGGATCAGCGGCACCCGAAGGGAAGAGTTTGGAAATGAGTCGATCCATTCAGTTAGCTGAAGGTTCTCCCCCACCTGAATTGCGCATTTGAGCTTCCTCAGACTGCTGGATTTGCTGTGTGTTTCCAGCATGGGCGGCACGGTGGGGTTAGCACTGCTGCTTCACAGCGCCAGGGACCCCAGGTTCGATTCCCGGCTCGGGTCACTGTCTGTGTGGAGTTTGCACGTTCTCCCCGTGGCTGCTTGGGTTTCCTCCGGGTGCTCCGGTTTCCTCCCACAATCTGAGAGACGTGCTGGTTAGGGTGCATTGACTCGAACAGGCACCAGAGTGTGGCGACTAGGGGAATTTCACAGTAGCTTCATTGCAGTTTTAATGTAAGCCTTACTGGTGACTGATAAATTAAACTTCTGTGGTTTAGATTCCTGGAATTTTAAGTTTATATTTTTTTAATCTTGATTTTATTTTGCTAACCACCAAACCCATTAAGCTGTCTCAGAGAAACACCCATGTAGAATGACTTAGAGGCCATTTGACCCATCAGGCCAGCTCTTCTCCCTACACTGTCCGCAGTGAAGCTGCAGTCATGATCTTCCTCAACAATTTTGCCACACAGCCTGCAGACGAAACCTTTCCACCAAACATGCAGACGCAGACAGGTTCACACATCCTGGTATCAGCACGCAGACACCCACAGCCATAGACAGACACATACGTGAAAGGGATATGGCAAACAGATACAAGCACATGTGCACTGTAACACGCGTTACTTCTGTCACTTGGGTTGTGGGTTGGTGGGCGTCACTGTGCAAGCGTTTTTGTATGTCTGTGTGTATTTACTGTGGGTGAGTGAGTGACGCCGGAATTGCTTCGGGTAAAGCTACACTGGGCTTACACACGGGAACCCAGAGCGGCACGGTGGCACAGTGGTTAGCACTGCTGCCTCACAGCGCCAGGAACCTGGGCTCGATTCCCAGCTTGGGTCACTGTCTGTGTGGAGTCCGCACGTTCTCCCCGTGTCTGCGTGGGTTTCCTCCGGGTGCTCCGGTTTCCTCCCACAGTCCAAAGATAGAACATAGAACATAGAACATTACAGCGCAGAACAGGCCCTTCGGCCCACGATGTTGCACCGACCAGTTAAAAAGATGTGCGGGTTCGGTTGATTGGCCATGCTAAATTGATCCTAGCGACAGGGGTGATTAGCAGGATAAATGTGTGGGGTTACGGGAATAGGGTTTGGATGGGATTCTGGTCGGTGCAGACTCGATCGGCCGAAAGGCCTCCTTCTGCACTGTAGAGATTCTATGATTCTAAATTCACAATCACAGCATTTTATATTTACTGGGCTGGATTTTCCAGCTGTGCATTCCCCATGACCGGAAATTCCCACCCGAGGTCAATGGACCTTTAAATAATCCGCCAAATTTTCTGTCCCGCCTGTCACGATTGCCACGGTGGGCAGGACCGGAATATTTACCCCACTCAGGTAGAAGTGAAATCAGGGAAATCACGTCAATCACACTATCAAGTGTCGGTCCTAGCAGGTGGTCTATCTTCTTATCATGGGTGCACATATACCAACGGACATAGGACTAAGAGTAGGCCATTCAGCCCCTCAGGTCTGTTCTGCTGTTCACTGCAGCAATGGATGATCTGTACTTTGCTACACAGGAGATGTGTGCAATTATTTTTGAATGAAGGCATTGGATTCTCGCGATAAATTGCGACGATGATTGCGATAATGATTGCGATACCATTCCTGTCCTGCTCTTGTTCGTTTGTCAAGCTATCAATCTCCAATTACAAGGAGACTCCAAAGTTTGTATGTGAGAATAAAGCACATTTAAAGCCTCCCGTGGGATGGTCACGGTCAATGAGGTTACAGTTCTGACACCTTGATACTCTGCTGATGAACCTCTCACGGTCTGCACACGAAGTGGGGGGGAGGGTCCATTTAGAAAAAATACAGCAACAGTTACAAGTGACAAATGTCTAAAAGAAATTGCCAGTGACATGGACCCTAATTGTGTGGGAGCACCAGAACATGTCCAATAGCATCTAATCAGTCACCAAACGCTCTTGGACGAGGCTCCGAACCATCGTAGGCAAAGCAGTAGAACAAAGAGGATTATGTTAACCAGGAGTCAGTTATCTGAAAGGTAAGCCATGTTGCATGGAGCAAAGTGAGGGGATTAGTCATCGTAAAGTGGCTGCTCTTTCGCTCAGAATCGCCCACTCATTGAAATTGGCGCATCAAAGCTGAGGATGTGGAGGAAATCTTCTGGAAATGGCTTTCCAGAGCCGCAACGTTTCAAAAAAATTGCCGGTTTTTGAAAGAATCATCAGCTCGGGTCCCCCATTCTCCTCCGCAAGTCAGGGGTTGGTTTGTGAAATAGGACGGTATTTACAGCCGAGCTGCCACTTTGCAACGAGAAACAAAGGTGACACCAAAAATATTTAAGCCACCACAGCAAACAATGAAGGTGACAAGGACAGAGTCAGTAGAAACAACATTAAACTTGAAAAGTTAAACAACAGCTCACAGACAGTACATTCTGTATAGTTCGTGCAGAAGCCGGTCTTCGAAAGACCACAAGTAGCAGAAGCTCACAGGCAGCTGCACCTGTTCATAAGTTTGTAAGATATAGGAGCAAAATTAGGCCATTCGGCCCATCGAGTCTGCTCCACCATTCGATCATGGCTGATATGCTCCTCATCCCCATTTTCCTGTTTTCTCCCCATAACCCTTCAACCCATTACCAATTAAAAATCTGCCTAACTCCTCCTTAAATTGTCCCAGCATCCACTGCACTTTGAGGTAGCGAATTCCACAGATTCACAACCCTTTGGGAGAAGTAGTTTCTCCTCAACTCTGTTTTAAATTTGCTAGCCCTTATCCTAAGACTACGACCTCTCGTCCTAGAATGCCCCACAAGAGGAAGCATCCACTCCACATCTACTTTATCCATACTTTTTATCATCTTATATATCTCAATTTGATCTCCCCTCATTCTTCTAAATTCCAGAGAGTATAGGCCTAAACTGTTCAATCTCTCTTCTGTTGCCCGACTCTGGCTGGCTGTATTCCTTGACTTTCATCAGATGATCTTCTGTCGCCTCACCCCTACACTCTCACCATTCATTGGTCCATTCTGCAGGCACTACCATCCTGTGACCCATTGGAAAGGGAACAGGCTCTTTGCTGGTTCACTGGATTTAATCTTCGCTGTTAGTGGGACAGCCTTCCTACCCCCACGTCCAATATTTTAATAACCCAATGAATGAACTTGTCAAACAAACTGAGGAAAAATAAGCCCCAAATCTTTGTTCATTATTACTCAGAGTTTTTCTCTTGAGTTGCTTCTGGAGCTGCCCTGGAGATTAACCTACAAGGTCTGGAGACTGCAGGACTATCTTGTAGGACTGGGAGTGGTAGACTTACCAGCACCATCACAAATGGAAAGTAATGGGAAGAGGGATACTTAGTCTCTTGGCAGAATTCCTACGCAGGCTTCAAGGCAGCTATGTACAAACACAAGGACACAAGAGATAGGAGCAACAGTGGCCCCTAGGGTTCCAAGTGCTAGAGTTCCAAGTACTAGGGTTCCTAGTGCTCCATCATTCAATATGATCATGGCTGATCTTGGGCTTAAACTCCACTATCCCATCCGATCCTTGTTTCCTTCAATTTCCTGAGAAACCCAAAGGTCGGGGAGTCTAAAACTAGAGGGCATAGGTTTAAGGTGAGAGGGGAGAGCGTCCAGAGGGGTAATTTTTCACACAGGTGGTGAGTGCCTGGAACGAGCTGCCAGAGGTAGTAGTAGAGGTGGGTACAATTTTGTCTTTTAAAAAGCAGTTACATGGGTAAGATGGGTATAGAGGGATGTGGGCCAAACGCAGACAATTGGGACTAGCTTAGTGGTCAAAAAAAAGGGTGGCATGGACAAGTTGGACCAAAGGGCCTGTTTCCATGCTGTAAACTTCTATGACTCTATAACCAGACATTTGTTTATCCCAGCCCTAAATCTATTCTATGATGGAGCAATCGTAACCCTCTGGGATAGATTCACAACCCTTGGAGTACTTTCTCCTCGTCTTCATTCTAAATGACTGGCCCTTTATCCTCAGACCGTGCCCCTGTGTTTTAGATTCCATGACCAGCAGAAACAATCTCTCAGTATCCACACAAGGCCCTTCAGAATCTTGTATCCAATGAAATCAACTCCCAGGCCAGAATTTTCCCACAGGCTCATCATTGGCTGCCGGGGGATCTCCCAGTCCCGTCACAGCCAATGGTGATTTGCCGTTGGCTTGCCCTTCCTGCCGCTGGGGAACCCACAGCGGGGTCGATTTTGGTGGCATTGGAAAATCCCACCCTCATTCTACTAAACACCAGGAAGTGTGGCCCCAATTTACTTCGCCTCTCATCACAGGACAACCCTCCAAAACCAGGGACCAATTTAGTGAACCTTTGCTCTGACGCAAGTATATCCGTTCTTAAACGTGGAGGCCAAAAATGCACATGGTTTCCAGATTTGGATTGTGCATATTTTACACACAAGCCTGGGATTCACAAGTCCTGCTTCGTAGGGCATACTGTAGGAACACTCAGTGCAACCTGCAACCATCGTTGATATCTCCACCTCCTGCCACACTAACTGAAGCCACTAACTCTCACTCCGATGTCACTGACACCAGTGATGTTGTGGTGCCTCGCCCCAGACATCCATTCCTTGCATGTAGCCCAAGACCTGAGATGTTAGTAGGCCTGTCAACTATGGAGGGCCTCACAGGATTAGAGTGATCCCACCCTCTACAGAAGACGTCTACGCAAAATCTACACGTGACCTCTCAAAGTATAACTTTTTGGAGCTTGCACTACATCACCTTGAAGGCGTGCTTGCGGGTGATGTTGTCAGAGGGTTGAACGGGGCTTATTCGGAAGCTGAACAAAGGGATGCTTGCCAGGATTGCCTCCTCTTTTTCATCTGGATTTGAAGGAAAAAAAACTCATTGTTATTTAATGACCGCTTCAATTCCAAAGACATCACAAGCCGTTCGCACATTCCGGGTGGGATTTTCCGACTGTGCCCCAAGACCGGATATTTCTGCCCGAGGTCAGTGGACCTTTAAATGGTCCGCCAAATTTTCTGTCCCACCTGCTACAATTCCCACATCGGGTGGGGACTGGAAAACTTACCCCACTGATTTGCATTAAAAGGTTAGAGAGGCTGTGACTTCACAAAGAGTGCGTCAATGATCCCCTTGCTGAATCTGATCAGTGGTGAAACAGAAAATAGGAGCAGGATGAGGCCATTCAGCCCTTCAAGCCTGCTCCACCTTTCATTATGATCATGGCTGATCATCCAACTCAATAACCTGATCCCACCTTCTCCCTCTATCCTTTGATTCCCTTCACTCCAAGTGCTATATCTAATTGCTTCTTGAAAACAGTCAATGTTTTGGCCTCGACTACTTTCTGTGGTAGCGAATTCCACAGGCTGACCACTCTCTGAGTGAAGAAATCTCGCCTCATCTCTGTCCTAAATGGTCTACCCTGTATCTTCAGACTGTGACGCCTCGATCTGGACACCTCCACCATCAGGAACCTCCTTCTTGCATCTACACTGTCTAGTCCTGTTAGAATTTTATACGTTTCTCTGAGATTCCCTCCTCGTTCTTCTGAACTCCAGCGAATACAATCCTTATCGACTCAATCTCTCCTCATATGTCAGTCCCACCGTGCCAGGAATCAGCCTGGTGAAGCAATGGTGCGTCATGCACAGGCCCTCTCTAAAGGTAAACTTGCAGGTTGAGTCCGTAATTAAGAAAGCAAATGTAATGTTGTCATTTATCTCAAGAGGCTTGGAATACAAAAGCAGGGATGTACTTCTGAGGCTTTATAAAGCACTGGTTAGGCCCCATTTGGAGTACTGTGAGCAATTTTGGGCCCCACACCTCAGGAAGGACATACTGGCACTGGAGCGGGTCCAGCGGAGATTCACACGGATGATCCCAGGAATGGTAGGCCTGACATACGATGAACGTCTGAGGATCGTGGGATTATATTCATTGGAGTTTAGGAGGTTGAGGGGAGATCTGATAGAAACTTACAAGATAATGAACGGCTTAGATAGGATGGACGTAGGGAAGTTGTTTCCATTAACAGGGGAGACTAGGACGCGGGGGCACAGCCTTAGAATAAAAGGGAGTCACTTTAGAACAGAGATGAGGAGAAATTTCTTCAGCCAGAGAGTGGTGGGTCTGTGGAATTCATTGCCACAGAGGGCTGCGGAGGCCGAGACGTTGAGCGTCTTCAAGACAGAAATTGATAAATTCTTGATTTCTCGAGGAATTAAGGGCTATGGGGAGAGAGCGGGTAAATGGAGTTGAAATCAACCATGATTGAATGGTGGAGTGGACTCGATGGGCCGAATGGCCTTACTTCCGCTCCTATGTCTTATGGTCTTATGGCCCCATTTCCATTGCACCGTCATTGGCAACCGTGCCTTCAACTCCTTGCATCCCAAGTCCTGGCATTCTCTCCCAAAAACTCTCTTTTCAGATGCTGCTTAAAATCAACTTTATCTGTTCCACTATCTCCTAGTGTGGTTTTAGTGTCAAATGCGGTTGGATAGCATGGCTGTGAAGTGCCTTGAAACATTCTATGATGTTGAAGGCCCTGAATAATTTCAAATTGTTATTGAGATTTGAGGGAAAAAGGAGAGGGGAAGAATCAGTTAAATTATCCATGCCCAACCGCACCCAATTGGCCAAGCACTGTGAACTCCCTGCGTTATATCTGCCATTATTCATCTTTAATTTCATCCATTGAGAGGTCACCATTGAAATAAACAATGGATCTCCATGTTCAGATCCCTCAGCACCAACATCTCAATTGCTTCCACCGCTTTTATAAAGAACAAAGAAAAGTACAGCACAGGAACAGGCCCTTCGGCCCTCCAAGCCTGCACCGATCATGGTGCCTGCCCAAACTAAAACCACATGCACTTACGGAGTCCGTATCCTTCCATTCCCATCCTATTCATGTATTCGTCTAGTTGCCCCTTAAATGCCGCTATCGTACCTGCTCCCACCACCTCCCCGGGCAGCGCGTTCCAGACATTCACCACCCTCTGTGTAAAAAACGTGCCTCGCTCATCTCCTCTAAACTTTTCCCCATGCACCTCAAACCTATGTCCCCTAGTACTTGACTTTTCTACCCTGAGATCTGACTATTCACTCTATCCATGCCACTCATAATCTTGCAGACCTCTATCAGGTCACCCCTCAATTTTGCAATTGAGTCTTTGTCTATATATGCCATGTTTGTGAAATCTACTTCTCCACCCACCTGATGAAGGAGCAGTGCTCCAAAAGCTCGTGATTCCAAATAAACCTGTTGGACTTTAACCTGGTACTTTCTGAAGCTAGTCACTGTTGTAATGTGGGAATTATGGCAGCCAATTTGTGCACAGCAAGCTCCCGAAAAAACATCACAGTTTGATAATGACCTGACTATCCGTTTTTAGTGATGGTGGGTGATGGCTATGCCTGGGACACTGATGGGAATCGCTCGTTCCTCTAACAGTGAAACGGGATCTTTAATACTCAGTTGAGAAGGCAGATGAGTTCTTGGTTTAATGTTTCATTGGAAGTATGGTATCTGTGCCAATGCAGCACTCCCTCATAATTGAACGAGACTGTTACTCTGCATTATGTGCTGGAGCCTCCGGAGTGGGACTTAAACCTTGTGGCACAGAGGTGAGAGTGACATCATCTACTGACATTTAAAAACGTGCACCTCAGTTGAATGACTTTTCATTGGGGAAAAGAGTGGTTAAGTGACAGCCCGAGAGCTGTGATCACTCATGCTGCATGAGAGTGAATTGCAACACTTCTAATCATTGTGACAAGATCTGCTTCTGGCAAGAGGGATAGTTGATAAGAGCTAGCAAGGATCACGGCGCACCTGTGTCTCAATTCCAACCCTTCCCAATGGGAACAGAGTGGACGGCTAGTTCGACGGTCAGCTGGATATTTGCCATTGCGCTTCCTGACATATTTGGCTCAGCCGCCATTTTAACCATCCACTTGCTCCAGTTATTGGATCTATCCATACTTATATTTCAGGTTCTGATGGGATCATACAGATCTTGATGCCAGTCAAGGGAGTGATATCCTGGGCTGAACGGTCCTTTACTCGAACAGGTGGGATTGTGGCCATAGGAGACTCTGGGAATTAATGTTGTTTTTTAATTTTCCTTTGGATGGGGAAGTGCAGTCATGCAACTTGGGGCCCCAATTACTACCGCTTGCCCAAGAGTTAAAATGGCTCATTCTGAATTTTTAATTGATTCACCAGGCTCTAGGCTCCTGACTTCCCTCCCTGAACCTCTCTCCTCTGTAAAGCCGACAGGCGCAATCTTACCAGCTGTTCACACCACACTCCCACTGCAGCGAGGTCAGAGGATTTGGAGGCCATCCAAATTTCCGTTCACTGCAGTGGGATGGTCCCAATGCAATACTTCCTAAAAGTATCAGTGGCACAGGTCTTTCCAGCAATGGGACATATCTTCCCTTGCACATTTTTTGTTTCCTTTTTAAGCAGCACCACCCTTTGCAAGGATTTTTTAAAAGAATGACATTTGACTGGATGGAAGAGGGCAGCTAGTATTAACGACGCTCCGAAGCAACAATCCCCGAGGGACCGAACAGCGGTTACTGCAGCCCGCGTTGCAAGTGCAGCAGAAATAGAGAGGCGTCACCTCGGTAGTAGAAAAGGCACCGATCGACCAGCACAAACCAACGCTTGTTCCATGACTTCACTCCTGAGCTTGCCTGTTAAAGACAACGATATTGTTACAATCCTCGCATTGATAAAAGTGAAAGCGAAGAAACTACCACAAGGAACTACAAAAGGTAGTGAATGTAGCCCAATCCATCACGCAAACCAGCCTCCCATCCATTGACTCTGTCTACACTTCCCGCTGCCTCGGCAAAGCAGCCAGCATAACTAAGGACCCCACGCACCCCGGACATTCTCTCTTCCACCTTCTTCCGTCGGGAAAAAGGTACAAAAGGCTGAGGACACTGTGATGACTTCAGTCAGGCAAATGAGGTTGGCCTGCTGGAATATGAACTCCCTGATTGAGTCCGGGTGTCCCTGGAAAGGGAGCATGCGGTGTCCGAGGGCACAGTTGATGCCTTCTGTGCCCGCTGGGCAAGCAGGAACTGGGGTATATTACTGACCCCGTTAATCACATTTTAATTTGATGTTTTAAGTTTCCTGTCCGCTGTGTTTTTTTTTGTTTCGGGCGGTTCACCTCCTTTTAGGGAGCTGCCCCTTTTGAGTTATCCCCAAGTTAATTTGATTTTGTTTATTTAATTGGACAACAAAAGAGTTCACTGATTGAGTCCTAATTGATGGCTCTATCAGGGAGCCTCATGTTCCCTATTTAAAGCAGGTGTGTCAGTCTCTCTGCCTGCTGACGCAGGGAGCACACTGGGAGCATAGTATGTCTTGTAAATAAAGGTGTGTGACGGAACCTTCACCTTCCTGGAGTTATTACAGACATGTACCAACCGACTCAAGGACAGCTTCTTCCCTGCTGCCATCAGACTTTTCAATGGACCTACCTCGCATTAAGTTGTCCGGGGTGCTGGAAAAGCACATCTGGACTAGGTTGGGGAGGCGAGGGGAGTACTTATTACCTCAATGTGAACAGGATTGGATTGATAGATGCCAACTTGACATCTCATGCCTTCTTCCAATGGTTTAACGCTTCATTCTAATTCTGAAGTGCTAATTGCCTGGCCACAATAGCTTGTGGCATTGGCTTTATATCCAATACCAAATGATTTGCTTTGCACTTAGTGTACCTATTGGCTTTGAGCTTGGTCGCTATGGCTTTGTATCTATTGCTATGTAATGATGGCCCTCCAGTCCTCTGCGACTGCTCTGAGAATAACTTGAGCTTGATGGCTGTGTGCTCAGTTTTGGTAACTTGGGTTAGAATTCGATTGAAGTCTCTAAATCAATGAAGGTTCCGACAGACCAACCCTCTTTGTAAAGGAACACAAACAGTAACAGATACAGTTAAGTAATTCCCATGTTCCCACTTTGTGGGGTTTAGATTTGATTTGATTTATTATTGTCACATGTATTGGGATGCAGTGAAAAGTATTGTTTCTTGCGCGCTATACAAAGCATACCGTTCATAGAGTAGATAGGGGAGAGGGAAAGGAGAGAGTGCAGAATGTAGTGTTACGGTCACAGCTAAGGTGAAGAGAGAGATCAGCTTAATATGACAGGATCATTCAGAAGTTCGATGGCAGCAGGGAAGAAGCTGTTCTTGAGTCGGTTGGTAGGTGTTTTCAGACTTTTGTGGGTGGGATTTTCCAACCGTGCTCGCCCCAAAACTGGAAAATCCTGCCCGAGGTCAACGGATGTTTGCATGGTTTGTGTCCCGTTCGCTACGATTTCTGTGGTGGGCGGGATGGGAAAATTCTGCCCCGTATCTTTTTCCCAATGGAAGAAGGTGGAAGAGAGAATGTCCGGGGTGCGTTGGGTCCTTGATTATGCTGGCTGCTTTTCCAAGGCAGCGGGAAGTGTAGACCGAGTGAGAAGGGATACATTCTCCTGAGCTCCAGAAGAGTTTGGGAAACAGTTTGATATTTGGCATAAACGTAACTGAGCACGAGGTCACATTTTAGACAAAATTGACTTTTTTAAAGCACAGTCCCTCTCGACGGCCAATATATTTAAATATAATCCCAACCCACACATACCCATTCACATTATACATTTTCATCCAATATCATTGCAGGAGAAATATTAAATTCTGGATTTTTTAAATCAAGAAAGTAAGTCTAGCTTCACATTGGTTCTTTAGTGTTAATTATGAATATCCTTCAAACACCATTCTCCCGCTGTAAGGTCAACTCCTTGGATTTTGACACTCTGACTGAAGTATGCAGAGAGTCATATGTTTAACGATAGTACCCAGTTCTTGCATCTAATCCTGCTGAGTGAGCCCCAACACCACAATGAGGTGCTGAATGGACAGCAGGTCATACAGTGAGTAACCCTTGCACTGCTGGATAGCAAGCAAATTCTGAGCAGTCAGCTATTCCTTATTCAGCAGGAGAAGCGCCACACTGAGAGAAACCCTTACCCTCCTAGCCACTAACTCTGGCACGGTGGCACAGGGGTTAGCTCGGCTGCCTCACAGCACCAGGGAGCCGGGTTCGATTCCTGGCTTGGGTCACCGACTGTGCAGAGTCTGCACGTTCTCCCCAAATACGTGTGGGTTTCCTCCGGGTGCTCCGGTTTCTTCCCATGGTCTGAAAGATGTGCTGGTTAGATGCATTGGCCTTGCTAAATTCTCCCTCAGTGTACCCGAACAGGCGCCGGAGTTGTGGCAACTAGGGGATTTTCACAGTAACTTCATTGCAGTGTTAATGCAAGCCTACTTGTGACAATAATACATAAACGTAAAACTTTAAACTCTGTTCGTTTACGAAATGTTTAGCGCTTATAGTGGAATCATAAAGGCGCCAGCGCATTATTTTGTCGCAACTAATGTACAAAGCAAATATTTGCACCTGTTATGCAGTGGATAACTTTTGCAGTAGTTACTCAGGCATTAATGCTTACCCCCCTGAATAAACAGGGCAGTGTGTATAACTCACAGGGAATCCAATGAAAGCACCTCCATTGAGTTTGATGGGAATATTGGACGGGCGATATTCATGTTGGTTAGTGTTTCTATTGCGATTGAATCACAGGCAATTTCAAACATTGTAGAATTTGGTTCCTGTACCTCACAGCGATACTACCTGGTGTGAGGAAATGCAAACACCACTAAGCAGAGGTTGCTGGTGATAAGCCAGAAGATCATAAACCTATGAAAAGTGGGTGGACAGGAGCAGACAGCTTCCAGCTGTGGAGGGGTTAAGAATGAGGGCGCCATAGGTACAACATTAAACAGAAGGGCCAGGGGAAGCTTCTTTACACAAGGTGTTGTGAGGTTGTGGAATTCATTCCCAGAATCAGCAGTTAAAATAGAAACTGTGTCAACCTTCCCAGATTAGTTTGGACAAAGAGAATGAGACCGAAGGGAATGTGGAAACAGGGTGGGTGAATGTGTTTGAAATCACTTGTTTGTACAGAAGGTAAACAATGAGAGAGGCTGGTTGGGCTGAAAGCTCTTGTTTCCATGCTGTAACTTCAGAGTATTTTCAGAAGCGGTTACAGACGCTGGGGAAAATACTTCTCCTACAATAGAGGATGGCAAACTCAAATCCCCCTGGTAAGGATGGCCCAGTTGATAAAGGTAACCGATTTAAAAAGACCTCAGGTTCAATTCTATCCAGGTTTGCTGACAGGAACTTTAGGAAAAGGAGTAGGCCATTCAGCCCCTCGAACCTATCCTAGTTAACTAGCCCATGGCTGATCTGCAGCTCAACTCCAATTACAGGCAATTGGATTAACTCCTTATTACTTGATCCCCTTACCTGCCAAACTCTGATGAAGTGGAAATGGTCGAGAGCTTCAAGTTTTTAGGTATCCAGATCACCAACAACCTGTCCTGGTCCCTCCACACTGGCACTTCAGTTAAGAAAGCCCACCAATGCCTCTACTTTCTCAGGAAATTTGGCATGTCCGCTATAACTCTCACCAACTTTTACAGACGCATCATAGAAAGCATCCTTTCTAGTTGTATCACAGCTTGGGATGGCTCTTGCTCTGTCCAAGACCGCAAGAAATTACAAAGGGCCGTAAACGATGCCCAGTCCATCACGCAAACCAGCCACCCATCCATTGACACTGTCTACACTTCCTGCTGCCTCGGAAAAGCAGCCAGCATTATCAAGGGATGCCATCAGACTTTTGAATAGACCCACCTCGTATTAAGTTGATCTTTCTCTATACCCTAGGTATGATTGTAACACTACATTCTGCACCCTCTCCTTTCCTGCTCTATGAATGGTATGCTTTGTCTGTGTAGCGCGCAAGAAACAATACTTTTCACTGTATACCAATACATGTGACAATAATAAATCAAATCAAAATCAAAACCTATTTCAATCTCGAAGGTTTTAATTGTCACACCATCCACAAGAAGTTCTAGAGTTCTACAATTCTCTGAAAAAGTGCACTCTGACCTTGCTCCAATGGCCTAGCTCTACTTATAAGAATATGACGCCTTATTCTTGATTTCATCATCAGAGGAAATGGCTCCGCTATTGAATCCTTTAAAACCTAAACACTTCAATCTTCTAGGATCAAGGGAGTATAAGCTATTTTAGATGCAGTTTGATCCTGTAAGTTCCAGTATCATTCTGAACAAAGGACAAAGAACAAAGAAAATTACAGCACAGGAACAGGCCCTTCGGCCCTCCAGGCCTGCACCGACCATGCTGCCCGACTGAACTAAAACCCCCTACCCTTCCGGGGACCATATCCTTCTATTCCCATCCTATTCATGCAATTGTTCAGATGCCCCTTAAAAGTCACTATCGTATCTGCTTCCACGACCTCCCCCAGCAGCGAGTTCCAGGCATCCACCACCCTCTGTGTAAAACACTTGCCTCATATATCTCCTTTGAACCTTGCCCCTCACACCTTAAACCTATGCCCCCTAGTAATTGATTCTTCCACCCTGGAGAAAAGCTTCTGATTACCCACTCCTCATAATCTTGTAGACTTCTATCAGGTCGCCCCCTCATGGAAGTCTACAAGATTATGGGGAGCATGGATAGAGGTCCATGTCCCTCATAATCTGCTGGTCTGAACCTGAATGGTTCTGGACTGGGGGGGGATTGGATTGATCGGGGGAGGGGAAGAAAAGGAACAAACTGAATGAGCATTGTAACTCCATGATCCCCGCTGGAGGTTGCATGTCTGTATCGATAGGAGGTGCAGAAAGCATTGGGTTGGCAATTCTGTGGGCACACAGCCAGGTCAAGCCCACCTTTACACAAGTTAACGGCGCAACTGAGTGAATCATGACCACTGCTCATGGAACTGTGCCCCAAGATAAATCCAGATCGTCAGGAGAGGAGCGAGGAAAGAAAATCAATATAAGTAAAAAAAAAACAAATAAATGGTTAAAAAGCTGTCTGACATAAAGCTCTGCCTGAGTCACCAGAAGATACTCACTTGGCAATGGCCTGACACTGCATCTAGTTTTTCTGTTTAATGTTGCAGTAATATTAACGGTAAGACACTTATTTTAAATAGACTATCACTGCTGGTAAAGTAACGCTGTCTGCAAGCTTGCGCCCTTGATACACCAATCCACGGGCAACCTCCCCCCAGTGTGAGTCAAGTCAGACAGGAGTTGCACCGTACCTGCTTAAACAGCCAGCCACTCTTCAGAACATTGGCTTTTGGATTCCTCTTCATTGAGTTTGACCTCTTGCCAAAGGCAGCGTTCTTCTTTGATGACCTGGAAGTCTGTTAAGAGACGGTGTTAAAACAGTTGGGTCAACACATTGAAACCTCATATGCATTAACTTCAAAACAAGCAACTGTTCCTCGCCTCTGCACCCCTTCGTAAAGTGGCACAACCAATAAGAACCTTAATCACAAACATAACTACAAACTAGAACTCAAAAGAACCTTAACCATAACTAAGAACTATAAGCATAACCATAACTAATAAGAATGTTAACCATAAAGAATCGTAGAATACCGATAGTGCAGAAGGTGGCCATTCAGCCCATTGAATCTGCACAGAACACAATCCCACCCAGACCCTATTCCCGTAGCCCCTCATATTTATCCTGCTAATCCCCCTGATACTAGGGTCAATTTAGCATGGCCAATCAACCTAACCCGCACATTTCTGGACTATGGGAGGAAACCGGCGCACTCGGAGGAAACCCACACAGACACGAGGAGAACATGCAGACTCCACACGGACAGACACCCGAGGCCGGAATTGAACCTGGGTCCCTGGTGCTGTGAGGCGGCAGTGCTAACCACTGTGCCACCGTGCTGCCCCTCTTTAAAGGATTAAAGAAACTTATCAAACTAAAATAAGGATAAAGCACCTAATGTCCATCACAGACTTTAATCCTTGCAGTGACCACCATTCACTGAGGCCTCAAGACAGTGAGTGCTGCATCTCCAGTGCCGCCCAGCACAACCAGGACAGGGGAAGAGAGACAGGCAAGCAGAATGGCTCGGCTACCTATCATCCCACTGCCTCAAGGCCACATCCAGTTTGCACCTTTGTAGAAGAAGTACTCTGGCTAGGCCTTGGAGCAGGCCTACAAGGAGGTCCGCTGACTGTCCCATTCTCCGTGCCCCCTCCCAAAACAACGTGTGACTGTGGTTCATTCTAGAAATGATTATTGTAACCTGTAGGTAAAAGGGAACGGGAGGCACGCAGGCGGGAATTTCTGGCCGTTCCCGCCAACGGGGTCTTCCGGTCCTGCCAACGCACCACCAACACAAAACACATCGGAGAGGGGTGGAAAAATCCTGCCCACAGACTAAATCAGGCTATGCAACAGAATGCACCAGGAACCATCCCAGAAGAAGTATCACTGAATAAACTCCCTTTTCTGGAATAAAACTCTTCCATTCTTTGGAGATTAAAAAAATAACTTTGGTGTGACGATGGTGGCATCTATAGGCACAGATAAATAGCAAAAGGATGGTAAAAGGAGGATTAGAGTCGATTAGGGACCTACAAAGTAACTTACACATGGAGCAGGGGGCAGAGTTGAGGTATTAAATGAATACTTTGCATCCATCTTTACCAAGCAGATAGATGTTACCCAAGATGGTGGTGTCAGACAAGGATACTCTGTCCCTAGATGGATTCAAAATTGATACAGCGGGAGTGTTGAATAGACTGTCGGTACTGAAAGTGGACAAGACACCAGGACCAGATGAGATGCACTGCAGCAATTCACCAAAGATCCTTAGACAGCACCTTCCAAACTCAGGACCACTTCCATCTAGAAGGACAAGGGCAGCAGATACATGGGAACACCACCACCTGCACGTTCCCCTCCAAGCCACTCACCGTCCTGACTTGGAAATATATCGCCGTTCCTTCGCAATCAGCCCACAGAAGATGGACTGCAGCGATTCAAGAAGACAGCTCACCACCACCTTCTCAAGGGCAACTAGGGATGAGCAATAAATGCTGGCTAGCCAGTGACGTCCATGTCCCATGAATGAATTTTTAAAAATGTCTCCAAGGATATTGAAGGAAGTGAGAATGGATATTGCAGAGGCGCTGGTTATAATCTTCCAGTCTTCTCTCATCTCAGGGGAGGTGCCAGAGGACTAGAAAATTGCAGAAGTTACACCCTTGTCCAAAAAAGGATAGCCCCAAAAATTACAGGCCAGTCAGTTTAATATCAGAGGTAGGCAAGCTACTATTATTTGGGATAGAATAAATGGTCACATGGAAAGAAATGTGGATTGATTAAGAAGAGTCAGCATGGATTTCTAAAGGAGAAATCATGTTTAACTTGCTGGAGGTATTTGAGGAGGCAACAGAAAGGGTTGATGAGGGTAACGCTGTTGATGTGGTGTACTCGGACTTTCAGAAGGCATTCAATACAGTGTCACACAATAGACTTGTGAGAAAAGTTATAGCTCATGGAATAAGAGGGACAGTAGCAACGTGGATCACAAAATTACTGAGTAATAGAAATCAGAGAGTAATGGTCAATGGATATTTTTCGAGCTGGAGGAAGGTTTGTAGTGTTGCTCCCCAGGGGTCGATATTGAGACCCTTACTTTTCCTGAGATAGATTAATGATCTAGATCTTGATGTGCAGGTGACAATTTCAAAATTTGCAAACGATACAAAACTTTGAAGTATTGTAAACTGGGAAGAGGACAACATAGAACTTCAAAAGGGCGTAGACAAGTTGATAAAGTGGCAGATAGGTGGCAGATGAAGTTCAATGCAGAGAAATATGAGGTGATGCATTTTGGTGGGAAGAACATGGAGAGACAGTATAGAATAAGGGGTACAATTCTTAAAGGGCTCCAAGAGCAGAGGGACCTGGATGTATATGTGCTTAGACATTTGAAAGTGGCAGGACAGGTGGAGAGAGCATTTAATGAAGCGTATAATATTCTGGGCTTTATTAATAGAGGCATAGGGTACAAGAGCAAGGAGGGTATGCTGAACTTATACAAGGCACTAAGTAGACCTCAGCTGGAATATTGTGTTCTGGGCACTACACTATAAAGTTAAAGTTTATTTATTAGTCACATGTAGGCATATATTAACACTGCAGTGAAGTTATTGTGAAGTTATTGTGAAAATCCCTTAGTTGCCACACTCCGATGCCTGTCTAGGAGAATTTAGGAGAACGAACCTAACCAGCATGACTGCGTGGGAGGAAACCCACACAGGGATAACATGCAGACTCCACACAGGCAGTGACCCAAGTCAGGAATTGAACTCAGGTCCCTGGTGCTGTGAAGCAGCAGTGCGAACCTCTGTGCCACCGTGCTGCCTAAAGGAAGAATGTGAACACATTGGAGTGCAGAGGTGGTTTACAAGAATGGTTCCAGGGATGCGAAACTTCAGTTATGAGGATAGATTGGAGAGGTTGAGACTGTTCTCCTTGGCAAGAAGAAGGCTAAGAGGAGATTTGATAGAAACGTTCCAAATCACGAGATGGGGAGAAACTGTACCCCCGCGTAAAAGGCTGCAGAATGAGAGGGCGCAGATTTAAAGTGATTTGCAAAAAAAATAAATGCGATGTGAGATTTTTAAAAAACTTTTTTACACAACGAGTGGTTTGGGTCTGGAATGCACTGCCTGAAAGTGTGGTGGAGGCAATGTGCAGGGTTACGGGGAAAAGGCAGGGGAATTGGAACTAAGCCAAGATACTCATCTGGAAAGCCAGCACAGAGATGATGGGTCAAACAGCCTCCTTCGGCACTGTAGCAATTCTTTGAATGGCAGAGTGGTAATATCACTGGACTAGTAATCCTGAAGATCAGGTTAATGCTCTGGGGACACGGGTTCAAATCCCACTGTAGCAGCTGGTGAAATTTAATTCATAAAATACAATTTAAATTCCCGTGAAAAAATAAAGATTAAAAAAGGTCCTTGGGCACAATGTTGGCAGCTGTGTTGGGACTTCTCTATTCAGTGCTGACAGTGCCAGAGTTTGGGGAATCAGGTGCAGGAGTGAAAAGGCACAGATGCCACTTTTGGTGTATTGCTGGTGCCCATCTGTCCCCAATAGCTAGAAACTTTGGTGCTTGCCAATTGCTTAGGGAAGATCCCCATGATGCATTACCCAGCATAGAAATCATAGAAACCCTACAGTGCAGAAGGAGGCCATTCGGCCCATCGAGTCTGCACCGACCACAATCCCACCCAGGCCCTACCCCCACATATTTACCCGCTAATCCCTCTAACCTACGCACCTCAGGACTCTAAGGGGCAATTTTTAACCTGGCCAATCAACCTAACCCGCACATCTTTGGACTGTGGGAGGAAACCGGAGCACCCGGAGGAAACCCACGCAAACACGAGAAGAATGTGCAAACTCCACACAGACAGTGACCCGAGCTGGGAATCGAACCCGGGACCCTGGAGCTGTGAAGCAGCAGTGCTAACCACTGTGCTACCGTGCCGCCCACATCTGCAGCAGTGCTAACCACTGTGCTACCATGCTGCCCACATCTGCAGCAGTGCTAACCACTGTGCTACCATGCTGCCCACATCTTTCTAAGTAAGGGCTGTAATATGTTCTGCACCATTGGGTCTATTGTAGACTAGTCGATTGAGAGTGTTTGATAGGATCAGTCAACAAGTCCATGATCATTGTATCAACAAAGCATGGAAAAATATACACCGTTGTTATAGTCCCTGCAAGTCCAATTCTGGAACAGACTGCAGAGCGGAACAAATGTTTGGTTAATTAACTCAATATTCCTTGTGGCAGGAAAAGAGTTCTGATCTGTAACTATCGGTGGAATTATTTCTCTTGCGGTTCCAAACAGCAAGCACAACCAGGTCAACTGTGAGACTGGAGGCCACTGGCCAGTTCCTGAAGCTGCATAAAATCCATCACCTCCTTATCAACATTCATTAAATGTGACAGCTGCGATAAGAGGCTGTGTAAAGTTGCATTTCTCCTCAGTGTTGTACATTTTTAAACTGTTGACACAGTTTCAAGAGATTTAAGACTCCTCCGAAGTAAGAATGGGGGAGATGGGCAGGACTGGTATTCGATGGGCCAGTTTTAGCTCTTTCTTCAGAAGGAACTCTTCACAATTTCAGCTAATGAAAATACAACAAAACTTACTCCAACTTATAAATCAAAGAAAGGGTTTAATAAAGAAACATCATTACTCCAAACTCGGGGCCTCGCCCTGGGCCACTCCAAGCTATCCCCAATTCTACATAGTTCCTTATTTATAGTGAATCAGCTGGTCAGCTGACTCTATAATTGGTTCCATGTTTTCCTGAGTCAGCTGACCCTTACATCTTGTTCCCATTGGTCACATTACATCCAATACAAAGTTGTCACCGGTTACGTTCTAACATTAGCTACAGTGAATACATCGTCCATTGTAGTGACACCAATGACCAGTTTTTCTTCACTCTCCCACCGCCTGCATTGCGATAGAATCCGTGGTCACCCTCCCAGCTAACAGTGAACATGCGACTATAACTGCAGTGAAGTGCCACCCTTACCCTGACTGGCTGTTCCTGAGAGGCTTCTGAAACCAAGGTGTGATTGGACATCTCACTGGCAATGCTGGTTGGGCGCTGCCCGCCTCCTCCTTCGCCCCGCATTCCTCCTGCCCGGTTTGACATGTTGGGTTTTGGCCTGAAACAATCAATGCAACAATATTAGTAAAGGGTGGAAATACAGACAGAATTCCCAAATACTGGCGGTGGAGTCAAAGATCAAAGAACAAAGAAAATTACAGCACAGGAACAGGCCCTTTGGCCCTCCAACCTGCACTGACCATGCTGCCCGACTGAACTAAAACCCCCTACCCTTCCGGGGACCATATCCTCTATTCCCATCCTATTCATTTATTTGTCCAGACGCCCATTAAAACTCACTATCGTATCTGTTTCCACTACCTCCCCCGTCAGCGAGTTCCAGAGACCCACCGCCCTCTGTGTAAAAAACTTGCCTCGTACATCTCCTTCAAACCTTGCCCCTTGCCCCCTAGTAATTGACTCTTCCACCCTGGGAAAAAGCTTCTGACTATCTACTCTGTCCATGCCCATTATAATCTTGTAGACTTCTATAAGGTCGTTCCCTCAACCTCCGTCGTTCCAGTGAGAACAAACCAACTTTCTCCAACCTCTCCTCATAGCTAATGCCCTCCATGCCAGGCAACATCCTGGTAAATCTTTTCTGTACCCTCTCCAAAGCCTCCAAATCCTTCTGGTAGTGTGGCAACCAGAATTGAACACTATATTCCAAGAGTCTTTGGGGAGTTCTCCCCGTGTCTGCGTGGGTTTCCTCCGGGTGCACTGGTTTCCTCCCACAGTCCAAAGATGTGCAGATTAGGTTGACTGGCGAAGCTAAATTGCCCCTTAGTGTCAGGGGGATTAGCAGGGTAAATAAGTGAGGTTATGGGGATAGGGCATTGGTGGGATTGTTGTCGGTGCAGACTCAATGGGCTAAATGGCCTCCTCCTGCACTGTAGGGATTCTATAATTCTACATGCTAATGTTTATTTATTAGTCACAAGTAAGGCTTACATTAACACTGCAATTAAGTTCCTGTGAAATTCCCCTAGTCGCCACAGTTCGGCGCCTGTTCAGGTCAATACACCTAACCAGTACGTCTTTCAGAATGTGGGAGGAAACCCACGCAGACATGGGGAGAATGTGCAAATCCACATAGACAGTGACCCAAGCCGGGAATCGAACCCAGATCCCTGGCATTTTGAGGCAGCAGTGCTAACCACTGTGTCACCATGCATTTGTATATGTTGAATTTTTGTGCATTGAGTTTGTGGTGTATCTAAAAGCTAATTATTGAATGTGCATATTGCATGCATCTGTTGTATATGCACATCCGTTATATGCATACATAGTGTATACATTTGCATTACTTTAATATGTTATGGGTGTGGTATGTATTATATCTGTATATGCAGTCTTCAATGCTAAACCAAATAGGTTATGATTTCTGTCTCCAGGTTTTTGACTTAAGGAAAGCCAAAAAACCTTGTATTGAAATAAGGTCTGAAATATCTGTGAGTCCTCTCCCATTCCAGTCATAAATCTGGAATCAATGACGCTATAACCAGTCACAGGGTAGCCGTTGTGTTGGAGGAAAATTGCTGGAATTTAATCTTTTGTTCCCATAATAATTTTGTAGTAATTCCGCCTGTGGGTCTCATACAGGCAGGGTGAATGTTTCTTTAGTGGGTCTCGCCCAGAGGAGAAATATCCTCCCACATTCTCTCTGTTTCCTCAAACACTTTCTTTTGTTGAAGATTAGTCATCAGATCAAGCAGTCTACATGGAGAGAGATTGCAAACCTCTGGGGTAGAGAGGGATCTGGGTGTCCTAATACATGAAACAGGAAAAGTTAGCATGCTGGTACAACAAGTGACTGGGAAGGCAAATGGAATGTTGATGTTTATTGCCAGGGGAATGGAATATAAAAGTAGGGATGTTTTGCTAGGCATTTGTGAGACCACATCTGGAGCACTGTGTACAGTTTTGGTCTCCTTATTTTAAGAAAGGATATAAGTGCATCAGAAGTAGTTCCGAGAAGGTGGTGGTTGATCTAACACTCACTAAGTCCACTTACCTGCCTTATCTCCGTAACCCATAATTCTCCTACTGATTAAAAATCAATCTCAGCCTTGAGAACCTTTTAGAACTCGGCTTCCGCAGCTTCCTGGGGCAAAACATTCCAAAGATCACCACTCTTTGAGAGAAGAATTTCTTCGTCAAATCCATTACGTCTGATCAGGAATCTTCCCCACTCTTACCACCCGTCATTGGCATTGATTGAAGGATTCACAGGCAGATACTCAACCTGTTTGTTCACATTATGAAGGCTCCCTCCTTGGCCTGTAAGTCCCAAAGGGGGATTCGAACCCAACGCCTCTGGCTCAGAGGCAGAGGCACTATTCATCTCACCACAAGATCTCCTATTGCAACACTCACTACACTTCAAAAGTATTTCATAACCAGTGAAGCACTGTGGCCATCCTGAAATCAGGAAAGGGGCGATATAAATGCAAGCCTGACTTCCAAGTAGTGAGATACAGTCGTTTTCATTTACCTGGATAAGCCCTGATGGGGAAACATTTGCAGGGTTACTGGGAAAGGGCAGAGTGGTTAGCACTGCTGCCTCATAGCGCCAGGGACCCGGGTTCGATTCCGGCCTTGGGTCACTGTCTGTTGGGAGTTTGCATGTTATCCCCATGTCTGCATGGGTTTCCTCGGATGCTCTGGTTTCCTCCGACAGTCCAAAAGATGTGCGGGTTAGGTGGATTGGCCATGATAAATTGCCCCTTAGTGTCAGGGGGGTTTAGGAGGGTAAATATGTGGGGTTACGGGGATAGGGCCTGGGTGGGATTGTTGTCGGTGCAGGCTCAATGGGCCAAATGGCCTCCTTCGGCGCTGTAGATTGTATGATTTTAGGTGGGGTTCGATGCGCTGAATGGATTCCTTCAGTGCTGTAACCATTCTATGGCCGGACTTTTACCGGCAACGCCCTTCCCGATTCTGGGGGTGGGCGAAGCTCGGAGAACAGCATTCGCCGTTGGCCTCGGGCGGGATCATACGTGCCGGTAGAATTCCACCCTATGATTCTGACAGAACGTGCCTCTGTTCACTGTCTCATCTGCACAGTAGTACAATGGTTAGCACTGCTGTCTCACAGCACCAGGGACCCGGGTTCAATTCCGGCCTCAGGTGACTGTGTGGAGTTTGTACTTATATAGAAAGAAACTCTGCAGTGCGGAAGGAGGACGTTCAGCTCGGCATGTCTGCACCGGGCAACAATACCACCTAGGCCTTATCCCCCTAACCCCGCATATTTACCCTGCTAATCCCTATAACCTACGCACCCCAGGACACTGACGGAAAATTTAGCATGGCCAATCCACCTAACCTGCACGTCTTTGGACTGTGGGAGGAAACCGGAGCACCCAGAGGAAACCCACGCAAACACGGGGAGAACGTGCAAACCCCACACCGACAGTGACCCAAGCCGGGAATCGAACCCAGGTCCCCGGAGCTATGAGGCAGCAGCGCTAACCACTGTGCCACCGTGCTACCTTCTGCCTGTGTCTGTGTGGGTTTCCTCCAGGTGCTCTGGTTTCCTCCCACACTCCAAAGCTGTGCAGGTTAGGTTGATTGGCCATGTTAAATCCCCTAGTGTCAGGGGGATTAGCAGGGTAAATTTGTGGGATTACAGGGATAGGGCCTGGGTGGAATTGTTGACAGTGCAGGCTCGATGGGCCAAATGTCCTCCTTCTGCACTGTAGGGATTCTGTGATACTGTGAAAAATGGCGCCACCCCAATGCAGCACTCCCTCGGTACTGCCATGGAGGTGCGTCAGCCTGGATTTTGTACTTAAGTGTGCAGAGTAAGGTATAAACCCACAACCCACAGGGGTGACGGTGCTACCAACTGAGCCACAGCTGTAGAAAATTCCCTATTTCTCGGCTCAGTTTTAAAGGTTAAAGTTTATTTGTTAGTGTCACAAGTTGGCTTACATTAACACTGCAACGAAATTACTGTGAAAATCCCCTAGTCGCCACACTTTGGCGCCTGCTCGGGTACACTGAGGGAGAATTTAGCATAGACAAAGCACCGAACCAGCACATCTTTCAGACTGTGGGAGGACATTGAGGTCAGCTCCATAAGCAAGCACAGTAAACTATGAGTATTGAGATAACATTCACACACGCCCATTTCCCATTTACAGCTCGTGAACATGACAAATAGAGGGTGGTGAGGAAATTTCATTACATCCGGACACCCGGAGGAAACCCACGCAGACATGGGGAAAACATGCAGACTCCGCACAGACAGTGACCAAAGGCAGGAACTGAACCCAGGGTTGCTGGAGCTGTGAGGCAGCAGTGCTAACCACTGTGTCACCGTGTCGCCCCGAGCTAAACTGAAAAGCAACACCTTGCTGTCAAAGAAAAAAGAATTCTAGTCAATGAAATTTCCAAATTCTCCTGAAAGCCAGTATCACAATATGAGTTATTATTTGTGTGTGAGTTTATCATCTGATGTACAACCCGAGGCCTCCCTGACTCTGTGCAGGAAGTGCCATCAGTAAATAGAAATATTCACATTTCATTATTGCCTCTGGTTGGTGACATTGCTTCAAACGTCTGAAAAGATTAGAATCCTGGTCTCAGCTCACTGTCTGTCTGTCAACGGTTATTTATTGAGGTCAGCTCCGTAAGCAAGCACAGTAAACTATGAGTATTGAGATAACATTCACACACGCCCATTTCCCATTTACAGCTCGTGAATATGACAAATCGAGGGTGATTAGGAAATTTCATTACACCTCAGATTATATGGAGTCTTAACATTGTTAGAACTCTCTCAGAACTAGCTCACGCCTCTAGAAATTCTGTTTGCTGCTAAACCCATTCTGGCTGGCAACGGCAACTGGAGAAGTTCAGAGGCAAAGGGGGCAATTTTCATCTAGAATCGTAGAATCCCCACAGTGCAGAAGGAGGCCATTCGGCCCATTGAGTCTGCACTAACTCTTACCCAGGTTTACCCCATAACTCCCCCGCACCTACACCACCAATCCCCCCAACCTACACATCTTTGGACACTAAGGAGCAAAGGCCAATCCACTTAACCCGCACATCTTTGGACTGTGGGAGGAAACCGGAGCACCCGGAGGAAACCCACGCAGACACGGGGAAAACGAGCAAACTCCACACAGACAGTCACTCGAGGCTGGAATTGAACCCAGGTGTCTTTGGCGCTGTGAGGCAGCAATGCTAACCAATGTGCCACCCTATCCTCCCCTTTGGGATGTTGATGAGATTGAGTGCAACTCTAGTTTTAGACTCCGTCCAATTTTAATCTCTGCTTAAGTCAAGGGTATCATTTTGGTCAGAGCAACATAGAATAGAATCCCTACAGTGCAAAAGGAGACCATTCGGCCCATCGAGTCTGCACCAAGTCTCTGACAGAGTACCTTATCCAGGCCCACTCCCCCAGCCTATCTCCATAACCCCATACATTTAGCATGGCCAATGCACCCTAATCTGTGCATCTTTGAACAGTGGGAGGAAACTGGAGCACCAGGAGGAAACCCACACAGACATGGGGAGAACGAGCAAACTCCACACAGACAGTGACCCAAGGCCAGAATTGAAGCTGGCGCTGTGACAATAAAAAATCAAATCAAATCAAAAAATGGAGAAGGTTCCTTCTGTGCACAATGTGCAGCAATTATATAACCATGTTCTCCAGAAGGTCTGCAATTTATTTACATATGGCAAACCTTCCTCACACATCCTCTTGTGTTATCTGTTTTTCTTTAAGTTGAAACCTTATCAGTTTAAAGTTTATTTATTGTCACAAGTACCCTTACATTAACACTGTAATTAAGTTATTGTGAAAATCCCCTTGTTGCCACATTCCAGTGCCTGTTTGGGTACACTGAAGGAGAATTTTAGCATGGCCATCGCACCTAACCAGCCCGTCCTCCTGTGGGAGGAAACCGGAGCACCCAGAGGAAACCCACGCAGACACAGGGAGAATGTGCAAACTTGCACAGACAGTAACCCCAGCGGGGAATCGAACCAGGATCCCTGGGGCTGTGAGGCAGCCATGCTAACCACTGTGCCACCGCCCACAGAGGAGCAGAAAATCAACATTCCATACCATCCCCCGACTGATGAGTTAAGTTCAAGTTATTCTTCCCACAACAAAACAGTAACTTGGATGGTGAAAATGTAAAGTGTCTTCAGTGTAACCTTGTTTATCCATCATGGCTTCTTGAAGACCAAGCATGCTTTGCAACGAGGTCAGAATTCTGTATTGGGCACCAACAAGGTGGCCTGCGGCCTGCTCTGGTTTTTGATTCATTGTTTTTGGACATACTTCCTACTGGTTGCAGGGATAATTATCAACCGATTAGGAAAATTGCATTGGTTTGGTTGACTTCAACTGTTTTATACTATCGTCCAAAATCAAAATAGCACAATTATGGACTTTGGACCTTCAACAGATTCCTCAAAATAAACAACAACTTTCATTTATATAGTGCCTTTAAATCTGCCCAAGAATCGTCACAGACTTTGATATTGAACGACCTATGATAGTGCTGGGCAACCTGCAGCCCGGAGGCCACATGTGGTCCACCCGAGTTCTGAGTGCGGCCCAGTGGATATTTTGTTGACCGTTGCCCATACGCAGGGTTGCCACATCCCATTGGTTACCGTCTGTGCAGTTTGTTTCCTACCGTTATGACTGAGTGATTTATATGGATGTATAGCCACTAATAATACGGCAATGAAAATGGGGTCTGCGAATGAGGCCAGAATTAAACAATATTCCCAACTCTTGTAGTTCAACATTTCCGAGCAGCTGTACGTTTGAAAATGAACATAAGAAGTTGAGATGGAAATTATGCCCCTCTTAACCCAACATCGCCATCATGAATCCCGACAGTGCAGAAGGAGGCCATTTGGCCCATCGAGTCTACCCTGACTACAATCGCACCCAGGCCCTATTCCTGTAACCCCACATATTTACCCTGCCAATCTCCCTGACACTAGAGTCAACTTAGCATGGCCAATCAACCTAACCCGCACATCTTTGGACAGTAAGTAGTCTCACAACACCAGGTTAAAGTCCAACAGGTTTATTTGGGAGCACGAGCTTTCGGAGCGGTGCCCCTTCATCAGGTGAATGCAGTCACCTGATGAAGGAGCAGCGCTCCGAAAGCTCGTGCGCCCAAATAAACCTGTTGGATTTTAACCCGGTGTTGTGAGACTACTTATTGTGCCTATCTCAGTCCAGCGCTGGTAAATCCACATCATCTTTGGACTGTGGGAGGAAATCGGAGCACCCGGAGGAAACCCACGTAGACGTGGGGAGAACGTGCAAACTCCACACAGACAGTGACCTGAGGCCGGAATTGAACCCAGGTTCCTGGTGCTGTAAGGCAGCAGTGCTAACCACTGTGCCACTGTGCCAGTTATGCCCAGCTCAACAACTGAAACCCAGCAAGTTGCTGATTCACACAGAGTTCTAGATTTTATCGGTCTAACTTTTGCCAAGTTAACTGATCTCAAACGGGGCAACAGCACAGGCTACAAATGGCCTCAGTAACCTCTGCTGCAGGAAAAGGATAGTGAGAAACATCAGCCGGGGTCAGCAGTCACCCTCAGCTGACCAGACACTTGTTATGAAGACTCACGTGTGGCAAATGACAAGGTAGTGTCAGATGATCAGTCCCAATTGAACGACAGCTCTTCAGGTGCTGGGTGGAGAAGGTAAGCAGGGGTGAAGGAACCAGAGCCCTCCAGATGAGTAGTGATGATAATCAAGGCCTATAGAACATAGCCCCTTCAGAAAAGGAATTTAACCCCGAAAAGTGTGAGGTATACACACTTTGGAAGGAGTAATTTGACAAGGAAGTATTCAATGAATGACATGACATGAGGAAACATAGAAAGATAGAAGATAGGAGCAGGAGGAGGCCATTTGGCCCATCAAGCCTGCTCCACCATTTATTACGATCATGGCTGATCATCCATGTCTGAAGATCTGTGGCGTGTTTGTCCATAGATCTCTGAAAGAGGAAGGGGATGTTGGCAGGGTGGTGAAAAAGGCATATGGGACACTTGCCTTTATCAATCGGGGTATAGATTACAAAAGCAGAGAGGTCATGATGGAGTTGTATAGAACTTTGGTGAGGCCACAGCTAAAGTGCTGTGTGCAGTTCTGGTCGCCACATTATAGGAAGGACGTGAACGCACTGGAGGAGGTGCAGAGGTGATTTACCAGGCTGCTGCTGCCTGGGATGGAACATTTAGGTTATGAAGAGAGGTTGGGTAGGCTTGGGTTGTTTTCATTGGAGCAGAGAAGACTGAGGGGGGGGGCGACCTGATCGGGATGTACAAGATTATGAGGGGCATGGACAGAGTGGATAGGGAGCAGCTGTTCCCCTTAGTTGAAGGATCAGTCACGAGGGGACATAGGTTCAAGGTGAGGGTAGGAGGTTTATCCAGAGGGTGGTGACGGTCTGGAATGCACTGGCTGGGAGGGTGGTGGAGGCGAGTTGCCTCACATCCTTTAAAAAGTATCTGGACGAGCACTTGGCACATCATAGCATTCAAGGCTATGGGCCAAGTGTGGACAGATGGCATTAGGTGGGAGGTCAGGTGTTTCTCACATGTTGGTGCAGGTTCAATAGGCTGTATGATTCTATGATTCAAAGAAGAGAGAGAGAGAGGAGGGGAAAGGAGAGAGGGAGATAGGAAGAGGGAGGTAGGGAGAGGAAACTAGCACCCATTGAACTGTACCTCTGTAGGAGCAGCGGAGAGGGAGAAAGAGCAAAATTGGCACTAAGGAAGAGAGAAAAGGTAATAACAGACTCACTTGTCTTCCAGTTTGAAGATGCAGTTCTCAATGGGCACAACCCCAGTCACTGGGTCCTGGAATGTGGTAGTTCTGTCATTGTGACTGAAAAATAATAGATAGAAGAGATTTAGCAATTGAGGCAGCATTTGAATCAAGAGACTTAGCCAGTGCGATTACTTATACTCAGGCTTAGGAATGCAGACAGTGACCAGTAACTCCAAAGGTTTGACAGCACTGTGGTTATTATTCCAGAGGATGCGACTTTGTTTGTTTGTCCTCACTGGGAGTGAAACCACTTTCCCACCTGAGAAGGTGGCCTCGTTCTAACTCTTCTACTGATGTGGAGGCTCAATGGGGAAGGCACACAGCCTAACGGGCTTTCAGCTCAGTACACAGAGGAGCTGGGGTCCCTCTGGCAGCCTGCACCAGAGAACATGGAATAAATATAACTCAAAATGGTCCCTGAGAACGGCATGCACTGAACTGAAAGCAATTGAACTGTTTTGCACTTTATGGAGCATCAGCATGATCTGTCATTTAATGCACTGCTACAAATGTCATGAAGAAAGCCTATTTTGTTTGAGAATATCTCTTCTTTCAGCAGCCGGGACAAGCCTCAATGTTAGGGATAACATTTCCTTCAGCTTTCTCCAAGAACAGCAGTGCCAGACCTTCACCATGCCGGCGGCACAGTGGTCAGCACTGCTGCCTCACAGCGCCAGGGACCCGGGTTCAATTCTGGCCTCGGGTGACTGCGTGGAGCTTGCACATTCTCCTTCATGGGTTTCCTCCGGGTGCTCCGGTTTTCTCCCACAGTCCAAAGATGTGCAGCTTGGGTGGATGGGCATTCGATGGGCATTCTTAGGACAGAGTTGAGGAGGAACTTCTTCTCTCAGAGGGTGGTGAATCTCTGGAATTCTCTGCCCACTGAAGTGGTGGAGGCTACCTCGTTGAATATGTTTAAATCACGGATAGATGGATTCCTGATCGGTAAGGGAATTAGGGGTTATGGGGATCAGGCGGGTAAGTGGAACTGATCCACTTCAGATCAGCCATGATCTTATTGAATGGCGGGGCAGGCTCGAGGGGCTAGATGGCCTACTCCTGCTCCTATTTCTTATGTTCTTATGAATGGCCTCTTCTGCACAGTAGGGATTCTATGATTCTACAAAAATCCTCTTTCTTTCTATCACTGGGGCAAGTGACCCACACATTACTTATATCAACACTGCAATGAAGTTACTGTGAAAATCCCCAAGTCGTCACACTCTGGCCGGCGCCTGTAGGGTTCCCACTTACTGACTAAAATCTCCATTCCTCCCCTCCCACAACATCTCTGACTTACTGGAGTTCCAGTCGCTGTTCATCTTGTTAGCACTGGCAAAACTCATAAATGATTAAACACAGATCAATGAACAGGGTAACTCAGAGACCTGCTCCACAGTGCCCAGGACTAAGTGTGCCGCTCTCAAATCAACTGATATTCAGGATAAACATTTTTTTAAACCATCCGTGAATAAACAGATTAACCATGTCGCAAGAATGCAAGCATGATTAGCAACAGAGAAAAGCTCGCCAGCCCACGGCTGATCCAAGTTACCAAGGCCACAAACATCTCTCTCTCCCTTCATGGTTTTTTTCTCAAGAATCATACATAATCGCGTTCTGAACTCGCTCAAGCTGCCCGCGCCAGTACATTTTCAACTGCAACAACAGCTTCATTTATATAACACCTTTAATGTAGGAAAACATTCCAAGATGCTTCACAGGACTGTGATCCAAGAAAACTAGAAACAGTGTCACAGAAAGGAATAAATCGGACAGGTGGCCAAAAAGCTGGTCAAAGGAGTACGTTTTTTCAGGCCTTTTCATACTATTAATATCATAGTATCCCTACAGTGCAGAAGGAGGTCATTCGGCCCATCAAGTCTGCACCAATCACAATCCCACCCAGACCCTATCCTCATCACCCAATGCATTTACCCTAGTTAGTCCCCTTAACATTAAGGGACAATTTAGCTTGGCCAATCCACCTAACACGCACATCTTTGGAATGTGGGAGGAAACAGGGGCACCCAGAGGAAACCCACGCAGACATGGGGAGGATGTGCAAACTCCGCACAGACAGTGACCCAAGCCGGGAATTGAACCTGCGCTGTGAGGCAGCAGTGCTAACCACTGTGCCACCGTACCGCCCCGGTGCAACTTGCAGAAGGAGGAGAGAGGTGCAGAGTCAGAGAGGTTTAGCAAAGAAATTCCAGGGCTTAGGACCTAGGAAGCTGAAGCCATGGCTGGCAATTGGCGTGGTTTAATATTGGGGGTGCGAAAGAGACCAGAATTAGAGGGATACAGAGATCTTGGAGGGTTGTGGGGCTGGAGGAGATGGAGAGGTTTGAACACAAGGATGAGAACTTTACAACAAAGGAATCAGGGGCCAGTGTAGGTCAGCGAGAAGTAACCTCTACCTAACTTCTGATTGTGAATCTTAAACCTCCACAGTTTTAACTCAGGTTCCCTGGAACTTGAACCCTTCACAGTGTTAAGCAATTCCACTGGCTAAACTTTATCAATCCTCTTCACAATATCAATGAATCCTCCTGCGATCCAAGAGAAACAACAGTCCAAATTCCCTCACCTTGGCAAATACCAGTGGGTAATATTTGCACCTGAATCTGAAGGTCGTTCATCTAAGTCCCACTTCAGGATTTGAGCATGAAAACCTCCAGTGCAGTACTGAGGGAGTGTCGTACTGTCAGAGGTGCGGTTTTTCAGATGAGATGTTGAACTGATGTCTCATCTGTCCTCTCGGGTGGTACATTAAAAAAAAAACACAGTGCTACTGTGAAGGGGAGTGGCGGTGGCCTGGATTCTCCGATCTCCACAGCCAATGAGAATGAAGAATTTGGCACTCAGCCAAATCTCCATTCACTGCAGCTGGACCGGAAAATCCTAGTCGCGGGTGAGGTCGGAGAATCCCAGCCGCGGGTGAGGTCGGAGAATTCCAGTCAGTGTCTTGCTGATACTTATTTTTCAATCGGCAACGTTAGAATGCAACCGGTGACAACTTTGTATTGGACATAATGTGACCAATGGGAACAAGATGTAAGGGTCAGCTGACCCAGTAAACCATGGACCCTATTACATCATCGAGTGATGTAATAGTCAGCTGATTCACTATAAATAAGGAACTATGTAGAATTATGGGTAGCTTGGATTGGCTCAGGATGAGGCCCTGAGTTTGGAGTAATGATGTTTTTTTATTAAACTCTTTCTTTGATTTATAAGTTGGAGTAAGTTTTGTTGTATTTTCATTCGCTGCATTGTGAAGAGTTCCTTCTGAGGAAAGAACCAATACCAAAAGAGATTATCTAAACATTATCAGAGCTTGCTTTGTGCAAACTAGTTGATGTGTTTCTGACATTACAACAGTTGCTACTACAGTGGGACACCACCACTGACCAAGTTGCTTCAGCCCTGAAGAAATTTCTCCCAGACTAGCCCTGCAGCAGGTAGTGTGGGAAAAATCCCACCCGGCCAATCCAGCTGTCACAGATCCATCTGTCCATGACAGTGTAAATAGGAGTGATCATTGCACTGTCCTTCTGAAGATGGAGCCCCATCTTCACACTGAGGACACCCTTCAATGTGTTGTGCGGTGCTCAATGGGATAAATTCAGAACAGATCTCGCAACTCAAAATCAGGCATCCATGAGGCACCATTGGCAGCAGCAGAATTGTACTCAACCATAATCTGTAACCTCATAACACGGGATATCCCACATTACATCAAGCCAAGGGATCAACTGAATTCACTGAAGAGAGAAGGAGGGCATAGAACCATACAGTGCAGCAGAGGCCATTTGGCCCATCGGGTCTACACAGACTCTCTGACAGAGCATCTTACCCAGGTCCTATCCCTGTAACCCCACATATTCTGTATAGCTTGCAAGAAACAATACTTTTCACTGTATGTTAATACATGTGACAATAATAAATCAAATCAAAACCAAAGTATTCATCTCGCTAATACCCCCTACACGTATTGGGACACCAAAGGGCAATTTAGCATGGCCAATCCACCTAACCTGCACATCTTTTGACTGTGGGAGGGAACTGGAGCACCCGGAGGGAACCTACGCAGACATGGGGAGAATGTGCAAACTCCACACAGACAGTGACCCAAGGTCAGAATTGAACCCGGATTCCTGGCACTGTGAGTCAGCAGTGCTAACCACTGTGCCACCGTGCCAGGAGCAACACCAGGCATACCTAAAAATGAGGTGTCAACCTGGTGAAGCAACAACACAGGACTACCTGCGTCCCAAACAATGGAACCTGCATGCAATAGACAGAGCTGAGCAAATGCTAAGCAAATGGGCGGCACGGTAGCACAGTGGTTAGCACTGCTGCTTCACAGCTCCAGGGACCTGGGTTCGATTCCCGGCTTGGGTCACTGTCTGTGTGGAGTTTGCACATTCTCCTCGTGTCTGCATGGGTTTCCTCCGGGTGCTCCGGTTTCCTCCCACAGTCCAAAGATGTGCAGGTTAGGGTGATTGGCCATGCTAAAGATTGCCCCTTAGAGTCCGGAGATGCGTAGGTTAGAGGGATTAGCGGGTAAATATGTAGGAATATGGGGGTAGGGCCTATGTGGGATTGTGGTTGGTGCAGACTCGATGGGCTGAATGGCCTCCTTCTGCACTGTAGGATTTCTATGATCTATGAAATGATCTAAACTCCGCAGTCCTGCCACACCCAATCATGAATGGTGGTGGACAATTAAACAGCTAATCAAACGAGGAGGCTCCATAAATGTCCCCATCCTGAATGACTGAGGTGCCCAACACATCAATGTTAAAGACAAGGCTGAATCATTGGCAAGTATCTTTAGCCAGGAGTGCTGAGTGGATGATCCAACTCAACCTGAGGTCGTCAGCATCACTGATATTATCTTCAGACAATTCAATTCACTCCACGTGATGGAACTGGACACTGCAAAGGCCCTGAAAACATTCCCACACGAGTACTGAAGATTTATGCTCCAACACCCAGCACATTCCTAGCCAGGTTATTCCAACACGGCTACAACATTGGCAACTACCCGACAATGTGGAAAATTGCTCTGGTATATCCTGTAGACAAAGATCAGGACAAATCGAACCTGGCCGATTACCAACCCTATCAGTTCACCCCCGGTCATTGGCAATGTGATGGAAGGTGCCATTGACTGGGCTATCAAGCAGCACTTACACAGCAATAACCTGCTCACTAATGCTCAGTTTGGGTTCCTGATCTTGTCACATTCTCAGTCCAAACTTAATGGCCACTTCAGGGCCTTTTCCCACAGAAACTATAGAAACCCTACAGTGCAGAAGTAAACCTTTTGGCCCATTGAGTCTGCACCGACCACAATCCCACCTAGGTCCTATCCTCATAACCTCACATATTTACCCTGCTAACCTCTGCATCCCAGGACATTAAGGGGCAATTTAGCATGGCCAATGCTCCTAACCTGTATATTCGTAGAAACCAAGTGGCAATTACAATGGCAAATCCACTTCTCCTGCACATCTTTGGACATTAAGGGACAATTTAGCATGGCCAATCAACCTAACCCGCACATCTTTGGACTCTGGGAGGGAACCGGAGCACCCGGAGGAAACCCACGCAGACACAGGGAGAACGTGCAAACTCCACACAGGCAGTCACCCAAGCCGGAAATCGAACCCAGTTCTCCAGAGCTGTGAGGCAGCAGTGCCAACCACTGTGCCACCCATCCAACCTCGATTTTTAGGCTGGCGGGTGCCCGATGAATGAGGGTGGGAAATAGAAAAGGTGCTCACCCTCGATCTTGGGAGGAAAGTGGTGGATGGGTATCTCAATCGGAAGGCCCCTTCACACTGCGGCACCCTCCCCACAGGGGCTGGAGACCTCCCAGTCACACACCCTCTGCCTATCACAGCAGTAAGATTGCTCCCCTGATGACGTCTCCGAGTGCATCCTCTCCCCTGGACCCCTCGATTTAGTCTCAGGCATGTCCACTGCAGTGTTGTGCCTGGATGGGCTGGAGAACTGTCAGCCAATCTGATTGAATGACAGTTCTCCGACTGCGGGCCAAAGTCCCGCCTGCTGTCAATCAACATGAAATGGCAGTAGGTCTGTCGCAGTCAGCAGGGATGGGTTTCCTGCCGACTCTCCAGATGATGGATGCCGAGCGCTCACCATCCTGAGAATTCAGGCCAGGGTCTCAATGATAGCTAATCAGCATTTCTACCTGGATAAAAGGCCCATCTGATTCACATTGCCATGGAGATAGGCTTTGAGAGGGGAATACTTTCTAAGATATCTCTAAAATTGCACAGACATGGTTCGTCTGTTAGGGTTCAGGAGAGAGAGCAGATAGTGGCCAAAGCTCTCAATAGTTCACTGTGCAAAGATGCAAGTGGCAGCTTGCACCAGGCTAGAAAGACCAAATTCGTGAAGAGTTACAAGACAGGAGGTTTTGCCTAGCTTCAGCTAGAGGGACATGTGTCCAGAAAAATTTTACACCATGGAAGACAATCATGGAGTTAAAATTTTTTAGACTGGGAAAGGAAAAGATCAGAAGTAAAGTCGAAGGAGCAAAGAATTAATTTGGGCTGATAATGGGTGGACTGAATGTCTATTCAAAGCATGGTGTTACTAAGAGCTGATTGTGTTTTTTTTTTAGTTGTATAATGAATTCTGTTCTGTGATTTAAATGTATAAGTTGCAAAAATAGTGTTTAGTCAATTGTGCTTTTAGCCTGTTTGTTACAGTAAACATCTTAAACCATGAAATCTCGCCGTATCATCTGACCAGCTATTAACTGGAAGTCCAAATTTATTTTCTTTTAAAGTTATCCATCTCTAAGGTGAATTGTAACAACACAAAATTGTTCAAAACAAATATCGGGCACCACTGTACATCTTTACAGGTGCTGCAGAGGAACAACATCTGAACAACAATGGCTACCAGCTTAAGGACAGATGCAATGGCTATATCCAAAATGGCGGGCGTTGGACTGGGGTGGGAACAGTAAGATATCTCACAACACCAGATTAAAGTCAAACAGGTTTATTTGGAATCACGAGCTTTCGGAGCGCTGCTCCTTCATTAGGTGGCTCGCCAACGCCTCTACTTTCTCAGAAGACTAAGGAAATTTGGCATGTCAGCTACGACTCTCAACAACCTTTACAGATGCACCATAGAAAGCATTCTTTCTGGTTGTCTCACAGCTTGGTATGGCTCCTGCTCTGCCCAAGACCACAAGGAACTACAAAAGGTCGTGAATGTAGCCCAATCCATCACGCAAACCAGCCTCCCATCCATTGATTCTGTCTACACTTCCCGTTGCCTCGGCAAAGCAGCCAGCGTAATCAAGAACCCCACGCACCCCAGACATACTCTCTTCCACCTTATTCCATCGGAAAAAAGATACAAAAGTCTGAGGTCACGTACCAAACGACTCAAGAACAGCTTCTTCTCTGCTGCTGTCAAATATTTGAATGGACTTACCTTGCATTAAGCTGATCTTTCTCTACACCCGAGCTATGACTATAACACTACATTCTGCACTCTGTCATTTCCTTCTCTAGGAACGGTATGCTTTGTCTGTATAGCGTGCAAGAAACAATACTTTTCACTGTATATTAATACATGTGACAATAATAAATCAAATCAAATCAAATCAAACCGTCGGTTCAAAGTGGAGAGGATCTCCAAGAATATCGCGCATATCGACACAGACACCAAGTTTTTCCACTCACCAATGGAGGAGCAGCGCTCCAAAAGCTCGTGATTCCAAATAAACCTGTTGGACTTTAACCTGGTGTTGTGAGACTTCTTACTGTATCCAAAATGGAAGCAGTCCCTTGACTGCTCGCTAATCTATCAAAAATCACCCCTGTTTTCTTTCACCAGAATAAGAATTCTGCTGCTGCGCTAAATCCATGACTTGAAGGCCTCCAGCTATAGCAACACATCGATATCTCTGGAAAGAGGTGAAGAATAGGTGGGCCTGCGTACTTGGAATTAAATCCCACCTTTGCAAACCCACAATTCCTGATGCAAGGGTTACTTCTCTTGAACCGAGAAGAATCGCGGGAATATTTTCTCCACCACATCAATTAAAAAAAGAATGCACATCTAAAATTCTAATTCAGAGAATCCAGCAACTAGAAAACGTTGCGCGGCTATTACAAAGAGAAAACATCTCCCCAGATCTAATCTAGATGAGTACACAGCTGGTATGAGTGGTACGGAATGGTACGTCTTCGCCCCTCTGCCAGTAACCCTTACCATTGGCCGCCTGCCCCTCTGCAAGCTTCGCGCCTGTTCACTCACTCTGTAAACATCTCACCCATACCCACTTGTTCCTGCAATGCTGATAGCAATCATCAACCGTGAGGCATAAAAGGTACTTTCATTAATAAAACAAGCGTTGTTAGGTTACATCGTTCTGGCTGGGTTGATTATTTAGTTACTGTGTGTCTCAGGTAACATCAGCATGCGGGGAGGCCATGTCCCGCCGTCACCCTCTCACCGTGGGGTACATCCCAGGTGAACGCAATTCTGTCCTAAAAGTGTGCAAATCTTTAACAAGCGTCACTGGATCATAGCCAGGGACCCTGGTCGATGCAGTCGCATTGTGGTTATGTTAATGAACTAGTAACACAGAGGCTTGGACTAAATTGAGTTTGTGGGACCCCATTAAAAGCAATACTTTTCCTTTGCTCCGAATCTATCATTCATAGTCTTAATGATGAACAAGATATCTGCAAAATAGGATGCCTCCACAAACTTCTACCATCCACCTCAACCTCCCTGACAATTGGCAGTCTAGTCCTAATGGGTATATCATTCCTATCAGGTTTCTTTTCAAAAGACGCTATTATTGAATCCATAAACACTCCCCACTTAAACGCCTGAGCCCTGGTACTAACCCTTGTAGCAACATCCTTTTCAGCTATTTATAGCCTCCATCTTATCTTTTTGCACTAATAAAATACCCCCGATTTAACACACTTTCCCCTATTAATTAAAATAATCCACTAGTAATTGATCCTATTAAACATTTTGCTTACGGAAGTATTATTGCTGGTTTAATTATCACCCTTAATCTCCCCCCAACAAAAACCCGAATTATGACAATATCCCCTCTGCTTAAACTATCAGCACTTCTAGTCACAATTATAGGCCTACTTCTAGCCCTAGAACTTACCAACCTAACTAATATTCATTTCAAAATTGATCACACAATTCAATTGCGGTTCAAATCCCATCAAGGCAGTTGTCCAATTTAAATTCAATGAAATAAATCTGGAATAAAAGACTAGTAGTGACCATTGGTGGCCAGATTGTTGTAAAACCCATCTGGTTCACTAATGTTGGGGTCCTGGAATTGAACCCCAAGGAATATTATAAAGCCAGACTAGCCCCCTAACAACTTTCTATTTTTTGGCATAAATGTGAGGATAAGAAGCTTCACTCCAGGTGTAATTCCATTGACAAATTAGGGACCTTTTATCAAAAAGAGCTTTATTCATAACACAGTTTAAACGTAACTCTTAACAAAATGAAGCAGCTTAACGTATAACAGTTAACAATAGGTACAAAATGAAAGGAAACAACTCTAATTCCTAACTTATCACTATTTCAGTTCCAAGTAAGCAACAGTCCTCTCAGACTCAAATGCCACTTTAAATATGGTCAGCAAACCCAGGTATACTTGCTATAAAATGTATTAATAGCCTTGAAGCTTTCAGAGAGGTTTTAATTTTCAGAGCAGCTTACAGACTTCTGCCTTTAAACAACCCCAGCCAGAAACTCAAGAGAAAGCTGTTTCTCTCTTTCCACTACAAACCTAGCTCCTCCCATTAACCACATGACCCTGAAGACCTAAACCCAACTTCTATTCCTTTAATTAAAAAGGGGACCTTTTTTTGGAAATAAAAGTTCATTAACTCTATCTTGGTGATCTCTACATGGCTAAAACGAGTAAATATCCTGCTTTCCCAGCATCTGAGCTGACCCAGTGGTTGGTTCTTAACTGCCCTCTGAAATGGCCCTCTTGTAAATTCATTCATGGGACATGGGCATTGCTGGCTGGCCAGCATTTATTGCCCATCCCTCGTTGTCTTTGGAGGGCAATTGAGAGTCAACCACATTGCTGTGGTTCTGGAGTCACATGTAGACTAGACCAGGTAAGGGCGACAGACTTCCTTCCTGAAAGGACATTGGTGAACTAGATGGGTTCTACAACAGTTGTCTATGATTTCATGGTCATCGGTAGATTTTTAATTCCAGATTTTTTTTTATTGAATTCAAATTCTGCCTTCTGTGATGGCGGGATTCGAATCCAGGTCCCCAGAACATTCGCTGAGTTCCTGGATGAATAGTCTAGCGATAATACCACTAGGCCATTGCCCACCATGCCAATCAAGTATTTAAGCAGTTGACTCACCATCATCTTCTCAAGGGTAGATAGTTTTGTCAGTAAAAGTTAGCCTTGCCAACAACAGCCAGATCACGTGAATGAATAAAATTAACATGACAGACTGTTCACTAACTAGGCAGCATCCTTGGTAAATCTGTAACTGTTTCTTCACAGATTGGTGACAGCAGAGAAGGAGGGCTCTGACAAAGGGTCATTCTGACTCTAAACGTTGGCTCTATTCTTTCTCCGCAGAAACCTGCTGAGATTTTCCAGCATTTTCTGTTTTTGTTTTGGATTCCAGCATTCTCTTTATAATAGGGGGTTATATGTAAGGAGGCCATTTGGCCCACCATGTCTATGCTGGTCTTCTGAATGAGCAATTCACCTAGTGCCATTCCCTCTCCTTCTCCCCGTAACCCTTGAGACATTCTTCCTCTTCAGATAATTACCCAATTCCTCCTTGAAGGCTTTGACTGAACCTGCCTCCACCACACACTCAGGCAGCACATTCCAGATCCTTGCAACTTTGCTAATGGCTTCACATCATTCCTAAGATGTGGCCCCAGAAGTGGGCACAATACTCCATTTGAAGTCGAACCTGTGTCTTATACAAGCTTGACATAATTTCCTTACTTTTGTACTCTAACAAAGATCAGGATGCCGTGTGCTTCATTAACTGCTCTTTTAGCTGCCCTGCCATCGTCAATGATTCTATGCACATAGACATCCAGCATCTCCTTGAGAATTGTACCCTTTATTTTATTTTGTCTCTCTGCATTCTTTCTACCAAACTCAATCACTTCACACTTCTCTGCTTTGAACTGAAGCTGGCAATTGCCTGTCCATTCTACGAATCCTTCAAGGTTCTACACTATCCTCCTCACAGTTCACAATACTTCCGAGTTTTGTTTGAGGACATCTTTTGAAATTATGCCCTGTACACCAGGGTCTGGGCCATTTACATGCATCAGGAAGAACAAATATCCCAAAGTGCGGTGGATGCTGGGACAGTGAGTAAATTTAAGGAGGAGTTAGACAGATTTTTAATTGGTAATGGGTTGAAGGGTTATGGGGAGGAGGCAGGAAAATGGGGATGAGGAGCGTATCAGCCATGAATGGTGGAGTAGACCCGATGGGCCGAATGGCCTAATTCTACTCCTGTATCTTATCGACTTGTAAGCCTTCCTTTTGGGAAGGAAATCTGTCATCCTTAACCTGCCTGGGTCTACATGCAACTCCAGACCCACAGCAATGCCTCTGAAGTGCCCTTTGAAATGAAGGGCAACCAGCGATAGGGAATAAATGCTGGTCCAGCTAATGGCGCCCACATCCTATAAATGTAATTTAATTTGCATTTAGACTGGGTTTATCATCTCTACTGAAAGGTGGCATCTCAGGCAGGATAGCATTCCCTTTGTACTACCCTTGGAGTGTTACCGAGAATTGTGCACTGGACTGAGACTTGAATCCAAGACCCTCAGATGTACGAGGCAAGTTTTTTACACAGCGGGTGGTGGGTGCCTGGAACTCGCTGCCGGGGGAGGTGGTGGAAGTAGATACGATAGTGACTTTTAAGGGGAGTCTTGACAAATACATGAATAGGATGGGAATAGAGGGATGTGGTCCCCGGAAGGGTCGGGGGTTTTAGTTCAGTCGGGCAGCATGGTCGGTGCAGGCTTGGAGGGCTGAAGGGCCTGTTCCTGTGCTGTAATTTTCTTTGTTCGGCGGCACAGTGGCACATTGGTTAGCACTGCTGCCTCACTGTGCAAGGGACCCAGATTCAATTACAGCCTCGGGGTCACTGTCTGTGTGGAGTTTGCACATTCTCCCAGTGTCTGCGTGGGTTTCCTCCGGATGCTCCGGTTTTCTCCCCCCGTCCAAAGACTGTTAGGTTGATTGGCCATGCTAAATTGACCATAGTGTCAGGGGGATTAGCAGGGTAAATGAGGGTGACGGGAATAGGGCCTGGGTGGGATTGTGGTTGGTACAGACTCGATGGACCAAATAGCCTCTTTCTGTATTGTAGTGATTCTCTTTGTTCTTCTGATTCAGAGGTGAAATTTCCAGCCATGGTTGACACTCCATCACATACAAATTGGATTTCAGGTAGTCATACATAAAAGTATGAGGTAATAATGCATCAGAACTACCAATAATACTTTATTTGAAGTTAATTTACACGTGTTGGTATCAGATCAGCAACATCTGGCCACCTTTGGGATCAGGGATCTAAGTAGCAATGTCTTACTCCCCGTAGCGATCATCCCAAGAGCCAGGAAATGGAACAGAAAGTTTCTACCTGCTTCAAGAAGCACAGGAATCCAGCTGCCATCGTGATTCTAGTTAAATATTTAAATGGTTGCATGATTGCTTTAAGAGCTGATCATCTGATTTGATGGTGATGTCATTAAGGTGTTGCCCAGGCTGCTGTTTTAGTTTCAGTTTCTACTCTGTGCAAACTGAAACATCTCTTTCAATAAATCTGTTGTTGTTAGCTTGAATCTACACGTGCAAACTACATATTTTCTTTTTGTTTCAGATCCACAATCACTAACACAGTGAGAGCATTGCAATTCTCATTTCACCATGAGGTCAAGGATGATTGGAATCGAGGGAAGGCTATTTGAGAGGAAGCGAAAGTGGACAGAGATGGGGGCGAGAGATATTGGGGCACTTTTGAAATGTAGAAGCAGAATGAGCAACGTGTGAGACATGGAGAAGATGGAGAGAGACAGAGGAGCGGGAGCAAGATGTCAACGATGCCCAGAATGGCAATAACGTCAGCTGTGGCTCAAGTTAAGCTCTGGCCTTTCCTTAGCAAAACCACCAATCACTTCCGCAGCCTGTAAATAATAATCTCCAAACTAGCCCGTTCTGCAACGACATGTATTAACCTGTGTTGATATTGACAACACTGTCCTTAGATTTCAGTGAAATGTAATGGGTGTGGCTGTTTTGAAACAATCAAATTAATGCACATGTGATTAGCACTTGGGTTCTGCCAGGGCACATTATTTTGACCTCTGTACCATCAGTGGTGGTGGCAATGGGGAGGAGACGGCAGAGGGTGGTCGTGAAGGAAAATAGTTGGATTTGATAAATTAAGGATAGCGCACAGCAAGTGTGCTACACGCACAGATATTCATAGCACAATACACTATCAAAATGTTTTAGCTAAGGTCTAATTTTTCCTCTCGATGCCGAAATGCAACAACAATAAGGATTACAGAAGGGTAGAGTCATCTTTCAACCATGTCAGATTTATGAAGCAGTGCTTTATAATTCACGCCAGGAGGTGAATTACTTTTGAGTCAACACCCATGTCGTAAATACTTGCATCACCAGATCACAGATTGCTGTGCTCTTTCCTCGCAGAACAATTTCCATCACTTCTGTAAAATATCAAACACGACAGGTTCTATCAAGTCTGGGCCTCGCATCTACATTCCAGTGCTGTGCGCTAGGTGCCAGTTAGTGAGAAAGTGAAAGGTACGTTGGAATTGGGCCATAATGTTAACCTCGAGGCAATCCCTGTCCCATGCAACACCCATAAGATGCAGTGAAGCTTACTGGATGCTCACTGCTCCCCAAACCGCCATGAACGGTCTGCTAGAACCATCAATAACAAAAACTTGCAATTATTTAGTGTGTTTAATGTAGTGAAACATCCCCCCCAAGGCACTTCAGTAAAAAAATGTTGACTCCCATCCTGATTTGGAAATGTAGCGCTGTTTCTTCACTGTTCCTGTGTGAAAATCCTGGTATTCCCTCCCACACAGCACTTTGGATGTACCTACACCACATGGACTGCAGCAATTCAAGAAGGCAGCTCACCACCACCTTCTCAGGGATAATTCGGAATGGGCAATAAATGCTGGCCCAGCCAGTGACGCTCGCATCCCATAAATTAATTTTAAAAAACCACCCAGCCACTTAAATAGAAATTCCAACAGTGGTCAAAGATGCAAGTTTTAAGGCATGCCCTAAAGTAGGAGCGAGGGGTGGAGAGGATGAGACCTTCAGGAAGAAAATCGCAGAACAAACAAGCAGCTGAAGGCATGGCCACCAACGATGGAGAGATAGAAATCAGCAACCTATACGATGCCAGAACGAGAGGAAGGTTCGCGATCTGAGAGGATTGTAGGAGGCTACAGAGATATGCAGCAAACAAAGGGTTAAGTCTGTACTTTAGTAGCTAGTTTTTACAAGGACTTGGTCAATAGGCTGCACTACAGATTTTTTTCATACAACTCCAATGAAAGTTTTGTTAATTCTATCATAAGTAATTCCTGTTGCCAAGTTAGATTTAGCTCAAACCATCTAAATCTTGCCCACCCAAGTAACAAGCTGAGTCACATCCTTCACTATTAAATTATTATTAAATTCCCCATTCAACCATGAACTGACACGAAACACCAACTAGACGTTGTCATCTTACTCTTTATAGGATATGGACAAACTCTGCAGTGTTAGATTATAGAGATGAATGAACTGTGCTGGATAGAACAATGGGAAAGCTTACAACTATTATCGAGGGGAAGCTCCCTTAAGATTATTAAAATGATGAATTGTGTTAATATTCTCTATTTGATTATAAATAAGTCAAGGGGTAAAGGTCAGTCAGACCACTTGTTTCATTTATTTAAGAACCAACTATTCCAATGGTCGGCCTCCCCTCCTTAAAGTTAAGCTCGTCCAAAGCTCTGATGTCTGTTCACCCTTCACCTCCCTGACTGTGACGGAAATGGGTCCTAGCTTAGCTGCCACTTAATTTTAAAATTCTCAGCCTTGTGTTCAGATGCCTCCAAGGCTCATTCCCCTCCCTATCAGCCCTCTAATACCCCTGCATTCTTCCAACTCCAACCTCTTTTCTTTCCATCCAGGGGCGGCACAGTGGCAAGCACTCCTGCCCTACAGCGCCAGGGACCCGGGATCAATTCTGGCCTTTGGGTGACTGTGTTGCACGTTCTCCCCATGTCCACGTGAGTTTCCTCTGGGTTCTCCAGTTTCCTCCCACAATCCAAAGATGTGTGGGTTGGGTGGATTGGCCAGGTGAAATGACCCCTTAGTGTCCCAAGACGTGTAGGTTAGATGGATTAGCTACAGTAAACGTGAGGGGTTAGAGGGAAAGGGGCTCGGGGAGAGGGTCTGGGTAAGATACTCTGTCAGAGAGTCGGTGCAGACCCGAAGGGCTGAATGGCCTCTTCTGCATTGCAGGGATTATATCACATCCTTCAGCCAACCATTGGTTCAGGAATTCTCTCCCGAAATCTCTCCAGTTCACTATCTCACACTCTGCCTTTAAGATGCTCCTTAAAACCTAAGGTTTTATTAGTCACAAGTAAGACTTACGTTAACACTGCAATGAAGTTACTGTGAAATTCCCCCAGTCGCTCCATTCCGGCGCCTGTTCAGGTCAATGCATCTAACCAGCACATCTTTCAGAATGTGGGAGGAAATTGGAGGTACCCAGAGGAAACCCACGCAGACACGGGGAGAATGTGCAAACTCCACACAGACAGTGACCCAAGCCAGGAATCGAACCCGGGTCCCTGGCGCTGTGAAGCAGCAATGCTAATCACTGTGCTACCGGGCCGCCCCAAAGAGTTTCCCTCTTTGGCCTGAAGACTTTTGTCTGATTGGACTCCCTTGAATGTTTTATCAACTTAAAGCCACTATGAAATACAAGTAGTCATTATTGTTGAGAGTGAGCCAACCCTCCTGTTTTGCGAGGGCGCAAACGCAAACCATTTTCAAATTTGACAACTGTTTTGGGAATGGAACCAAATCGGGCTTTGATGGGCTAAACTCAGGCAAATGAGGATTACTGACACAAAGCCTCCAGAAGGGCCAGAGGCAAAGGGAACCGCTCCATAGGTTGTCAGGGCAACCAGAGTCTTTGTGGTTAGGCAACACAGCTTAAGATTTTAACACATCAAAAATAAACATCAGCCCAGTGATAAAACAGGCAGATAATCAGGAGAGCTTTGTGAAATTGCAACTAACTGCTAGGTCACCTCATAATGCCATATATAATTCCAAGGTGGCATGGTGGCGCAGTAGTTACCATGTTGCCTCACAGCGCCAGGGACCCGGATTTTATTCCTGGCTTGGGTTACTGTCTTTGTGGGAGTTTGCACGTCCTCCCCGTGTCAGTGTGGGTTTCCTCCGGGTGCTCCGGTTTCCTCCCACAGTCCAAACATGTGCATGTGAGGTGCATTGGCCGTGCTAAAATTGCCCCTTTGTGTCCCGGGACGCATAGGTTAGAGGGACTAGCGGGGTAAATATGTGGGGTTACGGGGATTGGGCCTCCGTAGGATTGTTGTCGGTACAGACTCGATGGGCAGAATGGCCTCTTTCTGCACTATAGGGATTCTATGATGTCAACTCAAATTTTTTCCACCAAGATCCAAAGTTTTAAAGCTATCTTGCAACTGTGCATTTGCAGTTTACAACACATCACGAGTGCATTTATGAGGAGACAAGGGTGAGAGCAAGGCGGAGCGAGTGGGAGGTGGAACATGAGGGAGGTAGAAAGCGGGAGGGAGGTGGAGCAAGAGGAAGTGTTACGATCCCACGACAAGATCCCAGAATGGAACCCTGGGTCCAAGGACTGGAATCTCTTTTATAAAACATTGAGGCAGAGTGTCAGAACGCTGCTAATAGACTTAACAAGAAAGAAACATTCATTAAACATGAAAAAAAATTAGATTATGATACGATGTTCCTTTACTCCCCCCCCTATCTTAACAATTACACACAGATATTAAGATGAACACAAATTACAAAGTACATCTTAAGCTACAATGGCCTCATTAACACACAAAGTCTCTTTTAAGCACACAAGATGACTGTGGCAAGACACACTCATAGAATCATAGAATCATAGAATCCCTACAGTGCAGAAGGAGGCCATTCGGCCCATCGAGTCTGCACCGACCACAATCCCACCCAGGCCCTACTCCCACATATTTTACCCGCTAATCCCTCTAACCTACGCATCTCAGGGCTCTAAGGGGCAATTTTTAACCTGGCCAATCAACCTAACCCGCACATCTTTGGACTGTGGGAGGAAACCGGAGCACCCGGAGGAAACCCACGCAGACACGAGGAGAATGTGCAAACTCCACACAGACAGTGACCTGAGCCGGGAATCGAACCCGGGACCCTGGAGCTGTGAAGCAGCAGTGCTAACCACTGTGCTACCGTGCCGCCCTACTGTGCTACCGTGCCACCCTCCTCTCTGAACCCAAGGGAATGTCTGTGGAGTTCTCCTCAATATCCCCCAGATGATAGTCATGTGAGAGTTTCCAAACTCCATTCCCCAAAACACGCCTTAAAATCATTGTTCACAACAATGCTTGTCATTAGTGGTTTGGATTCTGAAATCCAGTCCATGTTTTCCAAATGACTCTTTTGAACAGAGCTTCCAGTCCAATTTTGCCAGTGAGTCTATTCCAGGATTTATGCCAACCCCTTTTGGATTTCATTGTCTTAAAAGTTTTTACACAAACTCTGAGGTCCAGCCACCGATTTCCACAATTATTTCAAGTAATATCTCTCAATCTGTAGCAATTTCTCACAAAATTTAGCACCACTGCAGATATCTTTCTGGCCTCTCACGCTCCAATGCCTTTTCAACTCTCTGTAACTTTAGCGAACAGCAATCTGTTCTGGTTCCAAGTTTCCTCGGTTCCGTTAACTCCAGGCTTCTTGGTAATCTCTCTTCATTTCTCTAGCTTCCTTAACTAACTGGACTTCAGGTTTCTGACATCTACTTTGCTAACCATTACTCCAAGGTACGGCTTTTCCTCTAGCAAGGCCAAGAGAGATCTTTAGCCATCTAAAACCAACTACATCTAGCAGCGCTGTGAGAGCTGCCTTTTCTCTCATTCCCTAGCTTCAACTGCATTCAAATTCAACTAAACTAAAATGTAAACGCTTCTCTCTCTTGCCAAACCCCAGTTGCCAAGCAACCACTGCTGGTAAATTTACTCTTCACACCGTAGACCTCTCTAAGCATAATAGAATCATAGAAGGAATTGAAACCAACCCTCACAAATACAAACACCTTTGTCCAGCATGAATCTAACTATCGGTTTTATCTTTCCAGGCACTGAAACATAAAATTAAACTCACTTAAACTGATACCTTATTTCTACTGTCTACAAATACTGTCTATAAATCCCTTTGTTTTCGTAACAGAAGGCAGAGCACAAGGGGGCAACAGAGAATGGGGCGGGGGAGGGAGAAAGAGAAGGGGAGGGAGACATTGAAAGAGAGTTAACAGAGAAGGCATGAGGGGCCATGGTGAGGGGCCCAAAATTCAGAATATTTTTGTTCATGGGAAGCTGACAAGGCCAACATTTGTTGCCCATCCATAGTTGCCCTTGAACAGAATGGATTGCCAGGCTATTTCAGAGGGTAGTTAATAGTCGATAAAATTTCTGTAGTTCAGACCTGGTAAGGATGACAGATTTTCTTCCCTGCAGGGTAATAATGAACCAGATTGCTTTTTACAATAATTGATGATAGCTATCAGGGTCACCATTACGGAGACTAGCTTTATATGACAGATTTATTCCACCAGCTGCCAGGGTGAGATTTGAACCCTTGCCCTCAGAGCATTCGCCTCGACCTGTGGATCACTACTCCAGAGGCATTACCACTATGTCACCATTGCCTTCTCATCTCCTCTGAGAGGTCATGAACCACAACTCATGGAGGAGAAGCTAGTCCAACTCCACAGAAATTTTCAGGGGGCTAGGAGAAGCCTACCCTACAATGGAGCCAACCAGTTTGAGAGTGCAGGTTGTGGGCTGGCTACCCATTGCACCTTAATCCCATGAAAGCAAACTCTGCTGGTGCTGGGAATGGGGGTAGGAATCCCAGAATTGGATCCGACCTGTCATTCTTCAATGGCGCCTGTGCTGTCCTGACAACCTGGAAATCCGGCCTACAGTGTCGCCAGGCTGAATTTTCCCGAGGGAGGTGAAACCCTAAGATTGAGGCCACCTGCAGGTCCTGAGCTTATGCATGGTTTCATCGTTCAAATGTACATGAAACAGCTTCCTAATATAATGCCCATTGCCTTCGACATCCAATTACACCCAGTGGGTGGAAGACCCATTGAGAAGACCCAGGAGAGGTGGCCATCGTTGAGGCAGGTAATTGAGCGTGAGGGCACCTCAGAACAGAAAGGCTCTCGGATGTCAACTGAACCTGTTTAAAAAGTGAAGGCCAGAGATGTTAGGGCCATCAGTGTGGAGGGAAAACAAGTCCACCGGGATCAACGCCGCTTTTGTAGATTTATCATTGTAGTTAAGAAGGCGTATGGTGTGCTGGCCTTTATCAATCGAGGGATTGAGTTTAGGAGTCCAGGGATAATGATGCAGCTATATAAGACCCTCGTCAGACCCCACTTGGAGTACTGTGCTCAGTTCTGGTCTCCTCACTATAGGAAGGATGTGGAAAAGATTGAAAGGGTGCAGAGGAGATTTACAAGGATGTTGCCTGGATTGAGTGGCATGCCTTATGAGGATAGGCTGAGGGAGCTCGGTCTTTTCTCCTTGGAGAGACGAAGGATGAGAGGAGACCTAATAGAGGTGTATGAGATGTTGAGAGGCATAGATCGGGTGGACTCTCAGAGGCTTTTTCCCAGGGTGGAAATGTCTGCTACAAGAGGACACAGGTTTAAGGTGCTGGGGGGTAGGTACAGGGGAGATGTTAGGGGTAAGTTTTTCACACAGAGGGTGGTGGGCGAGTGGAATCGGCTGGCATCAGTGGTGGTGGAGGCGAACTCAATAGGGTCTTTTAAGAGACTCCTGGATGAGTACATGGGACTTAATAGGATGGAGGGTTATAGGTAGGTCTAGAAGGTAGGGATGTGTTCGGCACAACTTGTGGGCCAAAGGGCCTGTTTGTGCTGTAGTTTTTCTATGTTTCTATTGGGGGCTTGAGAGGAACCTCCAATGGTTCTCCCACCTGATGGACACCTCCATTCAATGCCAGGGCTCCAGACTTGTCTGGGGATCTGATCGACACTGGGAAAGTTCCAACAGCACTGGATAATGGCCCGAGATTGGGGCCTTAAGTGGCTATTGGCTGCATGCTACCCTCCCCAACCACCTCCCCCACCCCGCCAAGGCACCAGCTGCCGCTTTCCCCGACAGTCATTCTTGGCAAAGCCGGCCGGAGACGGGACGGCATCGGGTGAGCCATCCCAACTGGACTTCCCGCGACTTTACCAGTAACTCTCCCCCTTCTTCCAAACCCACCTCTACGGGGCCAGGAAAAACTCAACCCAGGAGTGTCAGCTGCTACAATAGGTGCGGTACAAACTGTATGACAGGCAATGGTTCAGTCACATACAGTATCGCATTTCCGTACGGTCTGCTACCCTGAGCCACGTGCCGTATGGGCAACCAGATTTTAAGATGGGTGAGGTTTACCAGTAACTAGCGATGAAGCCGAATTGGGATAAGCTGTGTCGTTTACGGAGAGCTGGGATTTCAAATGGTAACAAGTGCTTTTACAAATGCAACACAGCAGCACCACCTCTGCCCCTTGTCCCCACAAACCCCACCAACCCTCCTGCTGTGAAACACAGTTATCCGATCGTAGTTTCCAAGCAGCTTGAGAATCTTAACCCCCAGCGCAGATAGAAAGCGAGGATTCAGCCCTTCATTTCATTTCCGAATTAAGGTCATATTTTTTCCCCCCTTCCTTTATCTGCACACAGTGTGTGCTGTGTAGCAACCATGTCCACGGGATCTGCTCGCATCTCAGGCACGTCAACGCAACACTACCAAAAAAAGCACACAGAATTCTCCCACACATTTAACCGTCTGCCATCCTGGGGTATTTAAGAGACAGGCAAGCAAACACACGGACCCCACCCCCCCCCCCCCCCCCCCCGCCTTCCCTCTCCCCCCACCATCACCGCCCCCCACATACACACACACACTCCTCCATCCAGAAAACAAGCCTGAGTCTGTCTTTACTGAACACTGTAATAGAGGCCCATTCACCAGGTCCACAGGAATACTGCAATGCAGCATTACCCTGACAAGTGTGTAAAGGAGTTAATCAGCCTATGCAGCAGTTACACTGTCCTTATAATCGGCACCTACCTCTTCTTCCTGTCTGCCCTAAACTTCAGCATTATTTTAATGGCAGACAGCTCCTGCAAAATCAATACCCCGGGATGCTTGCAGTGCCCTTCCGTCCCACGGGCTTGGGATCTCGGGATCATTCCCTGCACATCCTCATGTCTCGCCTCTGAATTCCACTGCTGGAGACGGGGAGGATGGCAGCTTCATTCTGAAGCTCGGCCTTGGCAGCCTGACAAGCCTATATACACCTAGGCAGCCGGCAAGGTGAAGTGCAGGAGACAGAAATTCTTCACGCAGTTTCTTTTCTCAACACCCACCCCACCCCCTGCCCGCCACCCGCCCGCCACCCCCGTCTCCCCCTCAAGGGAGGGTCTGAAGGACACAGGAATCAGTCAGATACTGAAGGTAGAGTGGTCAGTAACCTCTCTCAGTAATGAAGCACCAAGTCTTGCCGATAAAGCTATTTTACAATAGCTCAGTGCCTGCAGGTCTGTGCTAAGACCTATTTAATCCTTTACAGTGATCACAAAGCCGTCAAGTGCTGCTGTCTCCTTCAATTTGCACTAATGGATTACTTCGCGAAATGGTTTACCCTTTAAATGCCACACCTTCATCACATTGAATTATACAAAATAAAATTCAGGCAAAAAAGAAAGCATCAACTCCTGGCTTCACGCGATTCGCAACCACTGCTCTTGATAGAGGTCAGCATCATATTTCCACAAAAACCCCTCTGAATCTCAGCGAGAGTCGCAGCAGAGGCTGGCAGCAGTGACCCACTCTGTTCCGTCAAGACTTAGTATTATAAAAAGGGCAGCACCCTGTCTGTCATCAAGATTAGGGTGATCCCAGATTAGAACACAACTGTGTGTAAGAGATCTCACGGTGTTATTTACAGGAAGAAGGGTAGGGGGGATTCTCCAAAGCGTCCTGGGCAACATTTACCCTCTCAACCAACATCGCTAGAAAGATGTTAGCTGGTAATTCTCACAAAAGATACAAAAGTCACAGCTTGGTCTGGCTCCTGCTCTGCCCAAGGCTGCAAGAAATTACAAAGGGTCGTGAACGAAGCCCAGTCCATCACTCAAACCAGCCTCCCATCCATTGACTCTGTCTACGCTTCCCGCTGCCTCGGAAAAGCAGCCAGCATAATTAAGGACCCCACGCACCCCAGACATTCTCTCTTCCACCTTCTTCCATCAGGTAAAAGATACAAAAGTCTGACGTATCATACCAACCGACTTAAGAACAGCTTCTTCCCTGCTGCCATCAGACTTTTGAATGGACCCACCTCGCACTAAGTTGAGCTTTCTCGACACCCTAGCTGTGACTGTAACACTACATTCTGCACTCTCTCCCTTCCTTCTCTATGAACGGTATGCTTTGTCTGTATAGCGCGCAAGAAACAATACCTTTCATTGTATGCTAATACATGTGACAATAATAAATCAAATCAAAACATTACTATTTGTGGGAGCTTGCTGTGTACATACTGGCTGTCACATTTCCAACATTACAACAGTGATTATGCTTCAAAAAGTATGTCATTGGCAGTAAAAGCTTTGGGAGTCCTGAGGTCATGTAAGATGATGGCTGGAATGTTACCACTGTTCACACCGGCGGGATTCTCTCATCCTGCTGCAGTGAACAGAGATTTGACTGTATCTAAGGAAAGATGTGCTGGCCTTGGAAAGGGTGCAGAGGAGGTTCACAAGAATGATCCCTGGAATGAAGAGCTTGTGGTATGAGGAACGGTTGAGGACTCTGGGTCTGTACTCATTGGAGTTTTGAAGAATGAGGGGGGGATCTTATTGAAACTTTCAGGATACTGCGAGGCCTGGATAGAGTGGACGTGGAGAGGATGTTTCCACTAGTGGGAAAAACTAGAACCAGAGGGCACAACCTCAGGCTAAAGGGACGATCCTTTAAAACAGAAATGAGGAGGAATTTCTTCAGCCAGAGAGTGGTGAATCTGTGAAACTCTTTGCCGCAGAAGGCTGTGGAGGCCGGGTCATTGAGTGTCTTTAAGACAGAGATAGATAGGTTCTTGATTAATAAGGGGATCGGGGGTTATGGGGAAAAGGCAGGAGAATGGGGATGGGGAAAATATCAGCCATGATTGAATGGCAGAGCGGACTCGATGGGCCGAGTGGCCTAATTCCGCTCCTATGTCTTATGGTCGGGTGCCAAATTCTCCGACTTCGATACTGTGGGATTGTGGCATGAACTACCGGTAAAATACATAAATCTATATAAATGCCCAATATATAAATGCAAGTCTGTCTTTCTTTCATTGCTGATTGTGAAGATGCTGTTAGTGTACAATCGGCTTCATGTGTATACTGGCGAAGGGTGGATGTATTGGCAGTAGCCTCTGTTAGCACAGGATGATGGGAAAAAAGCCACCCAACATTGACTCACACTTTGGAGGTCAAATGCTGCAGATGCTTGGCGTTTGGGTCACAGACACTGCACAGAGGAAGGCCCCACCATCTCGGATTTCAGAGATGCAAAGACGCTGCTTTATTTTAATGTTTCTGACCCATCATGAACCCCCTCGATTGCCTGGTGGGTTTGTTTTCATTGTTACATATGGTACGAGTCAAGGTTTTGTTATAATGTGTTACCACTTAAAAGGGCAACGTTATGGCATTATGAATCTGCCAGTTACTTGCAGGGAACACTTGATCAAAATAGCTATATCTAGAGAGAGAGTCCGAGAGAATGTGAGACAGAGGGAGCCTGACTGACAACGAAAGAGTGAGACACAGATGCAAAGGTACACAGATAGTGAGAGACTCAGACAGATAGACAGGACAGCACCAGGAACCTAGGTTCGATTCCAGCCTTGGGTGACTGTCTGTGTGGAGTTTGCACGTTCTCCCCGTGTCTGCGTGGGTTTCCTCCGGTGCTCTGGTTTCCTCCCACAGTGGGGTTCCATGTGCGGGTTAGGTTGATTGGCCATGATAATGCGGGGGGTGGGGGGGGGGGGGCGTGGTTTGCCTAGATAGAATGCTCCTTTAGAGAGTTGGTGCAGTCTCGATGGGCCGAATGGTCTCCTTCTGTACTGTAGGGATTCTATATTATAAGGGGACAGACATATCGCCCCCTCAGCCATAATGTACCGCGGGTAAGAAACTGACAGAGAGTGAGACACAGAGAGTGAGAGAGACAGAGAGAGAGAGAGAGACAGAGACAGAGATAGGGAGAGACAGAGATAGAGAGCAGCACAGACAGATAGAGAGGGCAGCATATTACGAGGAGATGGGAAGATTGCAGCCCCCCCATCCACCGGAATGAAAGTTGGTGTGAAGCCAACATATTCCATACCAACCCACCCTACCACCATAACGCACACCCTCCGTACTGCACTGAAGTATCAGCCTAGATTACATGCTCAAATCTCTGGGGTGGGGACTTAGCAGCAAGGTGGCACAGTGGTTAGCACTGCTGCCTCACAGTGTCAGGGACCTGGGTTCGCTTCACGGCTTGGGTCACTGTCTGTGTGGAGTCTGCACATTCTCCCCGTGTCTGCGTGGGTTTCCTCTGGGTGCATCGGTTTCCTCCCATAGTCCGAAAGACGTGCTGGTTAGATGCATTGGCCATGCTAAATTCTCCCTCAGTGTACCCAAACAGGTGCCGGAGTGTGGCGACTAGGGGATTTTCACAATAACTTCATTGCAGTGTTAATGTAAGCCTACTTGTGACTAATAAATAAACTTTAAGAGACCTGTCAAAAGGAACTGTAAAAAGTGGCAAAAGAAACTGTGAAAAGAACAGCTGTCAAGGTATTTAAAACCCATGCTCTTTAAATCTTTAAAGAAACAATGTAGACTGTTAAAAAAAATGCCTTTTTAACTCTATTGATATAAATGGATTCTTGATAAGCAAGGGGGTGAAAGGTTTGCCGGATCTGTGGAGTTGAGGTTAGAATCAGATCAGTCATGATCATATTAATTGGTGGAGCAGGTTCAAAAGGATGAGTGACCTACTCCTGTCTCTAATTTGTATATATTATGTTGTTCAGATAAGCCTGAGGGGTATCGTTACTGGATTCGTGATGCATGAGATTTTATAACCTTCCATTTGCACAGTGGGAAGCTGCCATTTCACAGTTTGATTGGCTTCTCCAAGTGGCTATAGACTCTTTGAAGTGGGACGATGAATTCCAATGCTTGTTTTAAGAAGGGATTAAGCACTTGAATAAAATGTTTGTGATTATGTAATTGAACAATAGTAAATGCAGTGTATGTGCTTTTATAGATGAATAAGAGGGTTAAAAAAAAAAGTCTGCCAAGGAGACTTAGTATTTTATTTTATTTCATCTCAGCATTGGCTCTGAGGTCTGCCCATGGTGGTTACTGGATGAGTTGGCATAGAAACATAGCCCCACATACAGACATTCACGCATATACGCACACGCAAACATCTACACAAACATATCCACGCACACACAGATGCACAAACACCCCCATACATAGACACACATGTCCACACAGAACGCACGCGTGTACACAAACATCCACACAAACTGAAATGAGGCCAAGTCTCCTCCTTTGCCTTGGGTCTGAAGTTTGATTCTCATGGCTGGAGGCAAACCTAACACCAGCTTGAGAGGAGGAAGCTCCATTTAAACAGACGTGTTGGATGAATGTTGAAGTGACTGTCAGTATTTCAGGGAAAATGCCTGACAAGGGATCAATTTGCTAAGTGGTTTCACAAACACACGAACGAATTGAAGTGATGAGAATATGGAGCAGGCTACTGCAAGGAGTATGGCTGCGGAGAATGGGCATGCATTAGGGGGAAGCCAGAAAAACATTGGCAGGAGAAAGGAATGGAAGGGGAAGCTGATACGGTGAGCTGAAGAGGGGTGGGAAGAGGCATCTACTTGGACCAGTTGGGCTAAATGGATTGCAGGTAATTCTGTGTGCTTGCCCCGACCATTTAGTTAAAGAGGCAAAACAGAATTGCACTCAGTCTTTTCCCTCTTTGTGGATCATTCAGTTGTTAGAGACATCACTGAACCCTCCTTGGAGGAGGCAGAAAAGAATGGGTGGCACGGTAGCACAGCGGTTAGCACTGCTGCCTCACAGTTCCAGGGACCTGGGTTCAATTCCGGCCCACGAGTGACTGTCTGTGCGGAGTTTGCACATTCTCCCCGTGTCTGCGTGGGTTTCCTGCGGGTGCTCAGCTTTCCTCCCACACTCCAAAGATGTGCAGGTTAGGTTAATTGGACATGTTAAATTGTCCCTTGGTGTCAGGGGGATGTGAGGGGTAAATATGTGAGGGTACGAAGATAGGGCCTGGGTGGGATTATTGTTGGTGCAAGCTTGATGGGCCAAATGGCCTCCTTCTGCGCTGTAGGGATTCTATGAGTAACTCTTTCTACCATTTTAATGCAACCAAAGAAAATTGGGGAGGTGATGGCCTAGTGGTATTATCGCTAGACTATTAATCCAGAAACTCAGCTAATGTTCTGGGGACGCATGGCAGATGGTGGAATTTGAATTCAATAAAAAATATCTGGAATTAAGAATCTACTGATGACCGTGAAACCATTGTTGGAAAAACCCATCTGGTTCATCAATGTCCTTTAGGGAAGGAAATCTGCTGTCTTTACTTGGTCTGGCCTATATGTAACTCCAGACCCACAGCAACAGCAATGATGTTGACTCTCAACTGCCCTCGGGCAACTAGGGATGGCAATAAATGCTGGTCCACCAGCAACACCCATGTACCACGAAAGAATCTTTTAAAAAATTAAACATACGATAAATTAGTCCTATGCTCTTGCAGTAACTCGTAACTGGGGCTCCAGTATTCTAAAACCAGTGCTACACAACACTCCCACGGCCAAGGAGAAAATGCGATCAAGCCTTTGGATTGCTTGATTGCTTAAGCATACCTCAAGTTGCAAACTGCATTACCCTCTCCCGAGCCATGAGACTTACACAATAAATATAGCTAAACAAATCACCTCCCGGGCTCCCACCAACCCATGGCTGTGACTGAAGGATTGTTGAGTAATACCACACAGAAAGCCCTTTGTGCCTATCCTCTCTGAAAGTCTTATCTTATTAGTCCCAAATTCCTCCACTTTCATAAATGGCCCTATAAATGTTTTACTCTTCAATTTATCCAATTCCCTTTGAAAGTTAACAATGAATTTGCCTCCATCGCCCTTTGGACATTTCCGATGAAAACAAATCGCTGCAAAAAGCAACTTTTTCTTTATGTTTCTTCAAATCTTTAACCAATTGGTGTGGGTTAGGTTGATTGGCCATGCTAAATTGACCCGAGTGTCAGGAGATTAGCAGGGTCAATATGTGGGGTTATGGGAATAGGGCCTGGGTGGTATTGTGGTCGGTGCAGACTTGATGGGCTGAATGGCCTCCTCGGCACTGTAGGGATTCTTTGATTCTATGAATTGCCTTTAACCTGTTGTCCTCTGGTTACTCAACACTGGAACCGGCTTCTCCTTATTTACTCTATCAAATCCTAATGGATTGGGAGTTATTTTAAGTTATAGTTATTTTATTAGTGTCACAAGTAGGCTTACATTAACACTGCAATGAAGTTACTGTGAAAATCACCTAGTCGCCACACTCCAGCGCCTGCTTGGGTACACTGAGGGAGAATTTAGCATGGCCAACGCACCTGACCAGCACGTCTTTCAGACTGTGGGTGGAAACCGGAGCACCCGGAGGAAACCCACGCAGACACGGAGAGAACGTGCAAACTCCGCACAGACAGTGACCCAAGACGGGAATCGAACCTGGGTCCCCGGCGCAGTGAGGCAGCTGTGCGAACCACTGCACCACCGTGCCGCTCCTCTATACAACTTTATCCAATCACATCTAAACTGTCTGTGATTACAGATCAGTCTGTCTCTTCCCAATTTTCTGTTCCTCCCCACCTGCCTCCCCCCCCCCCAACCCCCCCGCCCCGCCGCAACACACACACCCTTTCTGCACTGCCTCACCACCTCGGTGTGGTCGAACAAAATGGTAACTCTGGTTGCTTGAGGTGGGGATGATGAAATTAAGCTCGCAGCCTTTGTTGCCATGGCAATGTTCCTGCAATTTTCACACAAACTGCACTAGCTAGCAGCTTGGAGTTCGAAAAAAAAAACCAGGAACAAGTCATATGATGCAGCACAGGAAACCTCTGGAAGTAGAATGCCTTCCAACAGTTCATGGACCCTACCTATACAAGTAAAACCGTTCTCACCGGCTGACTCTAGCTCGGAATTTCCACACTCGAGACAAACAGAGCAGCGTTTTGGTTCTTTACCAGAAATGGATTAGAACGGAATCAGTGTTGCGTGTGACAGAGATCTGGACCAGAGCAAGTCACTGCACGTCGCAATCTCACACAGCAAGCTTCCTTTAGGGTTCTGGCACATCTTTCCTTGCGAAAGATAAGACAAACTACGCAGTAAACCGGTTAATATTTTTGCTGTTATGGGCTTTCCAGAGGTTACATTTGCTTAAGAAACATTTCAGATGGAACCCAGAATTAAAGACATGGTAGATTAATGTGGGGGGGGTGAGTGGGTATGGGAGCTTGGGCCATAGATGGGGGCGGGTGGGGGGGAAGGGGGTTGTGAAGGCCAGGGTGTGCAATGGGTGTTGAGAGGGCAGGGTCACGGGCAAGGGTGTCCAATGGGTGCAGTGAGGGCAGGGTCATGGGCAAGAGTGTCCAATGGGTATGGTAAGGGCAGGGTCACGGGCAAGAGTGTCCAATGGGTGCAGTGAGGGCAGGGTCACGGGCAAGAGTGTCCAATGGGTGCAGTGAGGGCAGGGTCATGGGCAAGAGTGTCCAATGGGTGCAGTGAGGGCAGGGTCACGGGCAAGAGTGTCCAATGGGTGCTGTGAGGGCAGGGTTACAGGCAAGAGTGTCCAATGGGTATGGTAAGGGCAGGGTCACGGGCAAGGGTGTCCAATGGGTGCAGTGAGGGCAGGGTCACGGGCAAGAGTGTCCAATGGGTGTGGTAAGGGCAGGGTCACAGGCAAGGGTGTCCAATGGGTGCAGTGAGGGCAGGGTCATGGGCAAGAGTGTCCAATGGGTGCAGTGAGGGCAGGGTCACGGGCAAGAGCGTCCAATGGGCATGGTAAGGGCAGGGTCATGAGCAAGGGTGTCCAATGGGTGCAGTGAGGGCAGGGTCACGGGCAAGTGTATCCAATGGGTGCAGTGAGGACACGGTCATGGAAAAGAGAATGCAATGAGTACATGAGGTTTTACACCCAACTATGAGAGCATCATAGTCTGACAGTGATGGTTGTGCAAAGCTATGACCCTCAGCAGGCAAAGGGCACTGGGCAAGTGAGGTTGAAAATTCATTCGAAAGCATTTAATTTTCGTGAAGTCACTTCTCACTGTATCAGCAAGCCAGCACAGTGTAAATTCCAATCAGGGAGAGAGGAGTGGATCAATAAATATCTTAAAAAGGACACTCCCAGACCGTATATCCTTGGAATATTTGTTGGTCCATCAGAGAAATCAATTGGTTATGCCGTAACTGCACAATTCAGGTCAACAATGTAATTTCTATTTCAACACAGCTGTACTGAGCAGTGAACCCATCCCCACCATATAGCCACAACTAACCCATTCATATCCCTCCGTGACACAGTGGACCTAACTAATATTGATTGGTGTAGGCTTCACTGAATCTCCAACACTCTGCAGTGCAAGCTTCAATCTCTCCCAAAATACTGCCTTTGGTTTAAGCTAAACTGGAAATACACTACGTGTCAAAAAGAAAAACACCTCCACTAATTACTGGGTGTGTGCTTTCTATGGTGTGTGACTGATGTTGCATTTTTGATGGCACAGTAGTTAGCACTGCTGCCTCACAGCGCCAGGGACCGGGGTTCGATTCCCAGCTTGGGTCACTGTCTGTGCAGAGTCTGCACACTCTCCCCGTATTTGCGTGGGCTTCCTCCAGGTGCTCTGGTTTCCTCCCACAGTCTGAAAGACGTGCTGGTTAGGTGCATTGGCCATGCTAAATTCTCCCTCAGTGTACCCGAACAGGTACCGGAGTGTGGTGACTGGGGGATTTCCACAGTAACTAACTAACTCTGTTCTGGGGACCCGGGTTCAAATTTGAATTTGAATTCAACAAAAATATCTGGAATTAAGATTTGACTGATGACCATGAAATCATTGTCGATTGTTGGTAAAAGCCATCTGGTTCACGAATGTCCTTTGGGGAAGGAAATCTGCCATCCTTACCCAGTGTGGCCTACAGTGGGGCGGCACGGTAGCACAGTGGTTAGCACTGCTGCTTCACAGCTCCAGGGACTTGGGTTCGATTCCTGGCTTGGGTCACTGTCTGTGTGGAGTTTGCACATTCTCCTCGTGTCTGCGTGGGTTTCCTCCAGGTGCTCCGGTTTCCTCCCTCAGTCCAAAGATGTGCGGGTTAGGTTGATTGGCCATGCTAAAAATTGCCCTTAGTGTCCTGAGATGCATAGGTTAGAGGGATTAATGGGTGGATATGGGGATAGGACCTGGGTGGGATTGTGGTCGGTGCAGACTCGATGGGCCAAATGGCCTCTGTCTGTACTGTAGGGTTTCTATGGATTTCTATGGATTTCTACATGTGACTCCAGACCCACAGCAATGTGGTTGACTCTCAACTGCCCTCAAAGGGCAACCAGGGATGGGCAATAAATGCTGATCAGCCAGCGACGCCCATGTCCCACGAATGAATAAGACAAAACTTCATTGCAGTGTTAATCTAAGCCCACTGGTGACGCTAATAAATAAACTTAAAACTTATTTGGAGTTACGACACTCGGGAGCACTTTGGTTAAAAAAGAACGGAACTTTATTCGTGGTGTGCGTTCATTCTCATGTCCGCTGCTTCTCTCAGTTTCCCGTTCTAATTGCGTTATGTCGCCTGCGGACATGAACGGGGTCAAACCTTGCGAGAATACTTCTATACATACATTACTTCAGCAGGGCTCTATAGTGAGCCAAAAGACAAATACATAACAACGGTAAGATTTTAACTTGAAGGAGAACAGGTAACACAAGAGGATGTGTGAGGAAGGTTCCTTACTTTGCCATATGTAAACAAATTGCAGACCTTCTGTAGAACACGGTTATATAATTGCTGCACATTGTGCACAAGAGGAACCTCCACCATTTTTGATTTGATTTATTGTCACATGTATTAACATACAGTGAAAAGTATTGTTTCTTGCATGCTAAAGAAACAAAGCATACCGTTCATAGAGAAAGAAAGGAGAGAGCGCAGAATAAGACCATAAGACATAGGAGCAGAATTAGGCCACTCGGCCCATCGAGTCTGCTCCGCCATTCAATCATGGCTGATATTTTCCTCATCCCCATTCTCCTGCCTTTTTCCCATTAATCCCTGATCCTCTTATTAATCAAGAACCTATCTATCTCTGTCTTAAAGACACTCAATGACCTGGCCTCCACAGCCTTCTGCGGCAAAGAGTTCCACAGATTCACCACTCTCTGGCTGAAGAAATTCCTCCTCATTTCTGTTTTAAAGGATCGTTCCTTTAGCCTGAGGTTGTACCCTCTGGTTCTAGTTTTTCCTACTAGTGGAAACATCCTCTCTGCATCCACTCTATCCAGACCTCGCAGTATCCTGTAAGTTTCAATAAGATCCCCCCTCATTCTTCTAAACTCCAATGAGTGCAGACCCAGAGTCCTCAAACGTTCCTCATACGACAAGCACTTCATTCCAGGGATCGTTCTTCTGAACCTCCTCTGGACCCTTTCCTGTCTTGATGCTCTCTCCACTCACATTGTCTTGTTTCTTAAAGACTTGATTAGTTGTAAGTATTCGCATTCCAACCATTATTCATGTAAATTGAGGTTGTGTCTTTATATGCTCTGTTTGTGAACAGAATTCCCACTTACCTGAAGAAGGGGCTTGCAGCTCCGAAAGCTTGTGTGGCTTTTGCTACCAAATAAACCTGTTGGACTTTAACCTGGTGTTGTTAAACTTCTTACTGCCCTTTCCAAGGCCAGCACATCCTTCCTCAGATTTGGGGCCCAAAACTGCCCACAATACTCCAAATGGGGTCTGACCAGAGCCTATTGCAGCCTCAGAAGTACATCCCTGCTCTTGTATTCTAGCCCTCTCGACATGAATGCAGGCATTACATTTGCCTTTCCGACTGAACCTGCATGTATGTAGTGTTACAGTCATAGCTAGGGTGCAGAGAAAGATCAACTTAGCGTGAGGTAGGTCCATTTAAAAGTCTGAAGACAGCAAGATAGGATTGAAGTAGTGCTTTTTAAATCTGTGTTACATGTCGGTAAATATATGACCTAATTCCGTGAGGCTCCACTCCAGATAGAAGCACAGCTCAGAAAATCAGACAGGGAACTTGTTAAAACTGGGAAAATCAAAGATGTTGAAAATACACCAAAGTCCCAATTAAGGGAGACTGTGCACGGTCAAAAACATACTTGAGTAGCTATGATCAAAACTAAAAGTCACCAAACTCAGGTAGGCAGAAGCTGCATCCTTGTGGATTGGAGCAGAGTTACAAAGGGACGGGTTGAGTTTTATTTTTATTCATTCAATGCGGACATCCCTAATTGTGCTGACTGGTTTACTAGGCTATTTCAGAGCCAACCACAATGCTGTGGATCTGGAGTGGGCCACACCAGGTGAGGATGGCAGATTTCTTTCCCCAAAGGACATTAATGTACCAGATGAATTTTTATGACAATTATGGTCAGCTTTATTCCAGATGTTTATTGAATTCTAATTTCACCAGCTGTGGTGGGATTTGAATTCCCTGCATCTCTGATTTACTAGTCCAGTGACAATACCATTACTCTGTACCCAACTTCCCTTAGGGGACAAACTATGACAATGGCGTTCAAAGTAGGAAAGTGAGAAGTTGTCCACTTTAGATATGGGGGAGGCAAATTAGATTTTTTTCTGAAGGGTGAAAGACTAGAAGATGTTATTTGACTGTCCCTGGAGTTTGCACGTTCTCCCTATGTCTGCGTGGGGTTTCCTCCGGGTGCTCCGGTTTCCTCCCACAATCTAAAGATGTGCAGATTAGGTGGATTGGCCGTGCTAAATTGTCCCTTAGTGTCCAAAGGTGGTAGGTTAGGTGGATCAGCCATGGTAAATGTGTGGGGTTACAAGGATAGGACATACTCAGAGACTGGTGAATACTTGATGGGCCAAATGGCCTCTTCCTGCCCTGTCGGGGCTCTTTGATTCTATTCTGTCATTCTATGTACTCAAATCACAAATGTTCCCTTTCTAATCCCATCTTCCTGCACAACAGCCCATAGACCTGCAGTTTACAGCATGTAAGGTGCAGATCCAGGTACTTTTTTTGGGACACCTCCTCGAGGCAGAATCACTGAATGACATTGGTAACAAAAGGGTTAAATTCCATGGACAGATTGTATAAACTTGGCCTGTGCATGGAGATGGTGAGGAAATTATTAAAATCCTGGCCAAAGAGGTGGATTTTGGGGAGGCGATGGCCTGGTGGTATTATTGCTCGACTATTAATCCAGAAACTCAGCTAATGTTCCAGGGACCCGGGTTCGAGTTCTACCACGGCAGATGGTGGTATTTGAATTCGATCAAAACTATCTGGAATCAAGATTCTACTGATGACCATGAAACCATTGTCAATTATCGTAAAAACTCATCTGGTTCACGAATATTCTCACAGAATCTCATAGAAACTTATAAAATTCTAACAGGGTTAGACAGGGTAGATTCAGAAAGAATGTTCCTAATGGTGGGGGAAGTCCAGAACTAGGGGTCACAGTTTGAGGATAAGGGGTAAACCTTTTAGAACTGAGGTGAGGAATTTTTTTCACCCAGAATGTGGTGAATGTGTAGAATTCACTACCACAGAATGTTGTTGAGGCCAAAATGTTTTCTGATTTCAAGAAGAAATTAGATATAGCTCTTGGGGCTAAAGGGATCAAGGGATATAGGAAGAAGGGGGGGATCAGGATATTGAATTCGACGATCAGCCATGATCAAAATGAATGGTGAAGCAGGCTCAAAGGGCCGAATGGGCTACTCCTGCTTCTAGTTTCTATGTCCTTTCGGGAAGGAAATCTGCCATCCATACCTGGTCTGGCCTACATGTGACTCCAGAGCCACAGCACTGTCTTTGACTCTCAGCTGCCCTCTGGACAAGTGCAACAAGGGATGGACAATAAATACTGGCCAACCAGTGACACCCATATCCCACAAATGAAAATAAAATTGTGAGTATCTCAAAGCAAGGGAGACAGGGGAAGTTTAGGGGGTGATTCCAGAGTGGGTGGCGGAGGGCAATGTAGTTGAAGACAGTGCGAAGGGAATTGAAGATGCCCGAGAGACCCTTGTCAGAGGAATGGGAATTTCCGATGCAGGATCTATGTTAGCATTCCTAGAATAAGGACAGAAAATGTTGTAAATCCCGGTTCAATAGAACAAGGATTGCGGCCAAAATCGCACTGCCCATTGCGTCTGGCAAAAGACGGACAACCAGGCAGAAGCAATGTCATTCTGCCCTATGGGGTTGAGTGCTGCCAACCTGAAGTGTAGCATTACCCAGTCCGTCTGGTCTCTGGTGCCTGCAATGAAATGTGCTTGCGAAAGGTTAATCATTGATGAGTGAGGGAGCAAAGTTTATGGGCTTGGTTTAGGAAATACTTGGACAAAAAAAACAGTGGATTACTTCATCATTGTTCAACTTCTGTAACGGCAGGTTTTAGTTTGGCAAGCGGTTCTAGTCCAATTTGAATCTGCTTCCGCCAATCACTGGCACTTCTACATGAGTTCAAAGTAAATCTATCCAACCAGCTAATTGGGCTTTTGATTACTATGACCGGTTAATAGTGTGCGCATGCCCTGTTTGGAGAAAATAGTCAGCAAGTTAAAGAAAAAATATTTGCTCATAGATGAAAAGATTAATGCATGAGAGGATAAATGGCAACACACTGTGCTCTGTATTACTCAAAGTAAGTAAGAAGTCTTACAACACCAGGTTAAAGTCCAACAGGTTTATTTGGCAGCAAAAGCCACTAGCTTTCGGAGCGCTGCTCCTTCGTCAAGTAAGTGGGAGTTCTGTTCACACAGTAAGAAGTCTCACAACACCAGATTAAAGTCCAACAGGTTTATTTGGTAGCAAAAGCCACTAGCTTTCGGAGCGCTGCTTCTTCATCAGGTAAGTGGGAGTTCTGTTCACAAACAGGGCATATAAAGACACAAACTCAATTTACAAAATAATGGTTGGAATGTGAGTCTTTACAGGTAATCAAGTCTTAAAGGTACAGACAATGCGAGTGGAGAGAACGTTAAGCACAGGTTAAAGAGGCGTGTATTGTCTCCAGCCGGGAGAGTTAGTGAGATTTTGCAAGCCCAGGCAAGTCATGGGGGTTACAGATAGTGTGACATGAACCCAAGATCCCGGTTGAGGTGAAGGTACACTTCACTGTACCGCAAGCCCACGGATAACCTCACGATGCTCCACTCATCCAGCTTCCACCCTAAACACGTTAAAGAAGCCATCCCCTACGGACAAGCCCTCCGTATACACAGGATCTGCTCGGATGAGGAGGATCGCAACAGACACCTCCAGATGCTGAAAGATGCCCTCATAAGAACAGGATATGGCGCTCGACTCACTGATCAACAGTTCCGACGCGCCACAGCGAAAAACCGCACCGACCTCCTCAGAAGACAAACATGGGACACGGTGAACAGAGTACCCTGCGTCGTCCAGTACTTACCCGGAGCGGAGAAGCTACGACGTCTTCTCTGGAGCCTTCAACATGTCATTAATGAAGACGAGCATCTCGCCAAGGCCATCCCTACACCCCCACTTCTTGCCTTCAAACAACCGTACAACCTCAAACAGACCATTGTCCGCAGCAAACTACCCAGCCTTCAGGAGAACAGTGACCACAACACCACACAACCCTGCCACAGCAACCTCTGCAAGACGTGCCGGATCATCGACACGGATGCCATCATCTCACGTGGGAACACCATCCACCAGGTACACGGTACATACTCTTGCAGCTCGGCTAACGTTGTCTACCCGATATGCTGCAGGAAAGGATGTCCCGTGGCATGGTACATTGGGGAGACTATGCAGACGCTGCGACAACGGATGAATGAACACCGCTCGACAATCACCAAGCAAGAGTGTTCGCTTCTTGTTGGGGAGCACTTCAGCGGTCACGGGCATTCGGCCTCTGATCTCCGGGTAAGCGTTCTCCAAGGTGGCCTCCACGACACACGACAACGCAGAGTCGCTGAGCAGAAACTGATAGCCAAGTTCCGCACACATGAGGACGGCCTCAACTGGGATCTTGGACTCATGTCACACTATCTGTAACCCCCATGACTTGCCAGGGCTTGCAAAATCTCACTACCTGTCCTGGCTGGAGACAATACACATCTCTTTAACCTGTGCTTAACCCTCTCTCCACTCACATTGTCTGTACCTTTAAGACTTGATTACCTGTAAAGACTCGCATTCCAACCATTATTTTGTAAATTGAGTTTGTGTCTTTATATGCCCTGTTTGTGAACAGAACTCCCACTTACCTGACGAAGGAGCAGCGCTCCGAAAGCTAGTGGCTTTTGCTACCAAATAAACCTGTTGGACTTTAACCTGGTGTTGTGAGACTTCTTACTGTGTTTACCCCAGTCCAACGCTAGCATCTCCACATCATTACTCAAACTAATCCAGCACCCACCAACCTCAATTAAGCCTTTGATTAGAAGAATGAGATGGGATCTCACAAATGCCCCCCCACCTCCCCCAGCTCAAAGTTAAATTTAAGGCCCACCCTTCCCCCTCACAGAGATTGGGACAACCCCCTCCCCCTTTCCCCCAGTGGACACGAGGAACATGCTCACCCCACCTTGCAAGCATCAGGGTGACCCAACACCACCACACCTACCACCCCCCTTCCCCCCCCCGCATCTGGTCAGCCCCAACTCCCCATCAATGGTGCCGGCCCCACCCCTTCCTCTTCACAGGCTCTGTTCCCCACCCTCCTTCACAAGCACTGGGCACCCCCCCCCCGTCACCCCAATGCAGTGCCAGGGTGCCAGCGGGCAGTGCCAGCGCACTGTCCAGCCATGGTGTGGGATGCACGCTGGCATGGCATCACGTCATTGGGGTGGTGGGAATACATTGTGAGCTATGGCATCAAATCCGGTAATTAAATGATAATACATTAAAATTTATGGATGACATCAGTGACAGAGGGCGGGAAAGATCTCAAACTGAGACCTCACTTTTTGGCCACTCGCAAGGTTTTGCCATTATGCACCCACAGCTAACAGGGCCATTAGGTCACAGCCTCTATCTCAAAAGGCAGTGGAGACGGGTCATTGAATACTTTTAAGGTGGAGGCAACTAGGTTCTTGGATTCTTGTTTGGCAAGGAAATCAAAGGGAGTAAATGGGAATATGAAATTTGAAAACACATCAGTCATGAGTTTATTGAATGGTGGAACAGGTTGGAATGGTCTACTTCCCCTCCTATTTCAAATGCTCAGTGCACAATCTGGTTCATACAGTGGCTTGAAGTATCCACTGTCCCAGCCATTGGCATTCTCAGTTTGAGTTCCACGAGGGTCACTCAGCTCCTGACCTCATTACAGCTTTGGTTCAAACATGGACAAAAGAGCTGAATGCCAAAGGTGAGGTAAGAGTGACTGCCCTTGACATCAAAGCTGCATTTGACCGAGTGTGGCATCAAGGAGCCCGAACAAACCTGGAGTCGATGGGAATCAGGGGGAAAACCCTCTATTGGTTGGAGTCATACCTGGCACAAAGGAAGATGGTTATGGTGATTGGAAGTCAATCATCTCAGCTCCAGAATATCACTGCAGGAGCATCACTGTCCTAGGCCCAACTATCTTCAGCTGCTTCATCAATGACATTCCTTCCATCATAAGGTCAGAAGTGGGATTGGTCACTGATGACTGCACAATGTTCTGTATCATTCGCAACTCCTAAGATATCAATGTCCAAATGTGGCAAGACCTGGACAATATCCAGGCTCAGGCTGACAAGTGGCAAATAACAAGTAGCAATTACCATCTCCAACAAGAGAGTGTCTAACCATCACCTCTTGACATTCAATGGCATTTCCATCGCTGAATCCCCCACTGTCAACATCCTGGGGGTTACCATTGACCAAAAACTGAACTGGACGAGCCATAAAAATATTTTGGCTGCAAGAACAGGTCAGAGGCTAGGAATTCTGCAGTCAGTAACTCACCTCCTGACTCCCCAAAGTCTTTCCACCATCTACAAAGCACAAGTTAGGAGTGTGATGGAATACTCCCCATTAGCTAGATAGGTGCAGTTCCATCAACACTCAAGAAGCTTGACTGTATCCAGGAAAAAGCAACCTGCTTAATTCTTACCCATTCCACATACATTCAATCCCTCCACCACTGGCAGCCATGTGTATCATCTACAAGATGCACTGCAGCAACTCACAACATTCCTTAAGGCAGCACCTACCAAAGCCATGTCCACTACAATCCAGAAGGACAACAGTAGCAGGTACCTTGGAACACCAGCACCTGGAGGTTCCCTTCCAAGCCACCCACCATCCTGACTAGGAAATATATCGCTGTTCCTTCACTATCGTTGGGTCAAAACGCTGGAACTTCCTCCCTAACGGCACTGTGGGAGTATCTACACCTCAGGGGTTGTAGTGGTTCAAGAAGGTAGCACACCACCACCTTATCAAGGGCAACTAGGGATGGGCAATAAATGCTGGTCTACCCAGCGATGTCAACATCCCATGAATGAATAAAAAAAAGATTTTGCAGTAAAATATTTTGAACCATCCAAATTAATCAAAGCCACTCTGAAGGAGTCTCCCATGATAATTAAGATGAATGATTGAAGCTTGTCTGTGTTTTGTTCTGAGGCAGCTTTGAGTTGATTGAAACATTTCAGTGTTCCTCGTTCAGTAGCTTCCAGCTTTTCAACACTCAACTCAGCGTTGCTTGTGACACATGTTATGAGCTCATAGAGTTCAGTCTTACATAGAACATAGAACACAGCACAGTACAGGCCCTTCAGCCCATGATGTTGTGCCGAACCTTTTCCGAAACCAAGATCAAGCTATCCCACTCCCTATCATTCTAGTGTGCTCCATGTGCCTATCCAATAACCGCTTGAAAGTTCCTAAAGTGTCCGACTCAACTATCACAGCAGGCAGTCCATTCCACACCCCAACCACTCTCTGAGTAAAGAACATACCTCGTACATCCCTCCTATATCTTCCACCACGAACCTGATAGCTATGCCCCCTAATAACAGCTACATCCACCCGAGGAAATAGTCTCTGAACGTCCACTCTATCTATCCCCCTCATCATCTTATAAACCTCTATTAAGTCGCCTCTCAACCTCCTCCGCTCTAAAGAGAAAAGCCCTAGCTCCCTCAACCTTTCCTCATAAGACCTACCCTCCAAACCAGGCAGCATCCTGGTAAATCTCCTTTGCACTCTTTCCAGTGCTTCCACATCCTTCTTATAGTGAGGTGACCAGTACTGCACACAATATTCCAAATGTGGTCTCACCAAGGTCCTGTGCAGTTGCAGCATAACCCCACAGCTCTTAAACTCAAACCCCCTGTTAATAAACGCTAACACACTATAGGCCTTCTTCACGGCTCTATCCACTTGAGTGGCAACCTTTAGAGATCTGTGGATATAGACCCCAAGATCTCTCTGTTCCTCCACAGTCTTCAGAACCCTACCTTTGACCCTGTAATCCACATTTAAATTAGTCCTACCAAAATGAATGGTATGTTGCCAGTCTTTCTGGCTTCAATGGCTTTATTAAACTCCATGTAACATGGCTGTCCCCAAACAATGTCTCATGGCAGAGGTCACATGACTATGGCAAGCCAGGTAGGACACTTAGTAATGGCTGCGGTTCAAAAGCCAAACACCCCCCTCCCCGCTTCCCCCAGCCTCAACAGCTTTTTGGGGAAGAGAGAGTTCCGGACTTGCACTACTCTTATACCATCTTTTCTGGATGTATCACAGCTTGGTATGGCTCCTGCACCGACCAAGACCACAAAAAAACAACAAAGGGTTGTGAACGAAGCCCAGTCCATCACGCAAACCAGCCTCCCATCCATTGACTCTGTCCACACTTCCCACTGCCTCTGAAAAGCAGCCAGAATGATCAAGCATCTCACACACCCCGGACATTCTCTCTTCCACCTTCTTCCATCAGGAAAAAGATACAAAAGTCTGAGATCACATACCAACCGATTCAAGAACAGCTTCTTCCCTGCTGCCATCAGACTTTTGAATGGACCTACCTCGCACTAAGTTGATCTTTCTCTACACCCTAGCTATGACTGTGACACTATATTCTGCATGCTCTCCTTTCCTTCTCCCCTATGAACAGTATGCTTTGTCTGTATAGCGAAGAAACAATACTTTTCACTGTAGACCAATACATGTGACAATAATAAATCAGATCAAATGTTGGTTTGAAGAAATGCATCTTGATATTGCCCCTGAATGGCCTAGTTCTAACCTTAGTATTATCACCCCTTGTTCTGGACTAGAGGAAATACAAGCCTGATCTATATAACCTAGCCTCATACCTACCTCACAACCCTTTTAGCTGCAGACAATTTCATTCTCTCCCTCTCTGCGCAAGCATTAGTGTTTGTGAAGGTTTACCAGGCTGATTGGCGGGGCTGATGTATGAGGAGAGAGTGACTAGGATAGGATTGTTTTCGCTGGAGTTCAGACGAATGAGGGGGGGATCTGATAGAGACTTATAAAATTCTAACAGGACTAGACAGGGTAGATGCAGGGAGGATGCTCCCGATGGTGGGGGAGTCCAGAACCAGGGGTCACAGTCGGAAGATTCGGGGTCGACCATTTAGGACGGAGGTGAGGAGACATTTCTTCACCCAAAGAGTGGTGAGCCTGTGGAATTCATTAGCACAGGAAGTAGTTGATGCCAAAACATTGAATGTATTCAAGAGGCGGCTGGATATAGCACTTGGGGCGAATGGGATCAAAGGTTATGGGGAGAAGGCAGGATTAGGCTATTGAGTTGGATGATCAGCCATGATCGTGATGAATGCCGGAGCAGGCTCGAAGGGCCAAATGGCCTCCTCCTATCTTCTATGTTTCTCTATGATGACTGCTCCCCAAGCCTTTTAGATTTTAGTCAGTGAGGGTGCAAAATCAATACCAGGCAATTGGGGTTGGCTGCTTTGAGAGAATGTGATGGGTTTCCACACATATCAGACAGCTGACTTAATGAAATGGATTCTTCTAAATGTGTGAAACTAACTTGAAATTGATCGCACGACAATACAGAATAGCAGTTACTAATTCACAGAAACACAAAGAGGTTGAAATAGCTCAGTATTAGTGCTCACTCATCACGTGAGCAAATAATCATCATCACCTTCTGCTCCAATCTCTATTCATCATTCTTTACACAACCGCGCAATCTAATCTCGAGTGTTGACATAGCTCCTGCTTCAAGTCTGGGAGTGAATTCCACAGTCTCAACTTGCTAGAGAGAGAGGATTCTCCTATCCTCTGCACTGAATCCTCCAGACGTAGCCCTCACTGGCTCATTCCAGACTACTTTCTAGTTCAAATTCAGGTTGTCAAGTCTGCCGGTTGCAAAGAATGAAGCACAAAGAACAGTACAGCACAGGAATAGGCCCTTCGGCCCACCAAGCCTGCGTCATCCTATCTAGACCATCCACTTTTGTCCCTCTATTCCCCATCTGTTCATGTATCTATCCAAATAAGTCTTAAATGTGGCTAACATATCTGCTTCAACCACCTCACTTGGCAGTGCACTCCAGGATCCCACCACCCTCTGTATAAAAAACTTCCCCCGCACATCCCCACTGACCCTTTCCCCCCTTACCTTGAACTTGTGCCCCCTTGTAATTGTCATTTCTGCCCTGGAAAAAGTTTCCAACTGTTCACCTCATCAATGCCCCTCATAATTTTATAAACTTCTATCAGGTTGCCCCTCAGCCTCCGTCATTCCAGGGAGAACAATCCCAGTTTATTCAATCTCTCCTCATAACTAATACCCTCCATACCAGGCAACATCTTGATAAACCTTTTCTGTATTCCCTCCAAAGCCTCCACGTCCTTCCGGTAGTGCGGTGACCAATCACAAGCGCTATGAGGATTTCCAATCCAAGCCTGCAAGTGCCATTTCGGAGCAGATTCCTTTGACAACCTCTGTCTGAGGGGAAAATACCACAACACCACGTTTGTCCAGTTCAACACACACAACATTCTCCACCAATCTCGAGAACATTCTTAACTCCAATCTCCCAAGGGCAAGGTGCTCATGTCATGGTGCCACAGTTTACACTCCTCATCTCTTACCCGCCAAACGATGGGCGAGATTTTCCCAGAAATGTCAGATCGGAAAAGCGGCGCTGAAGACCACTTTTGAAGAGAAGACTTACAGGGGCGGTGTGGTGATTGTCCCTTTAACTAGCTTCACTGGGTTCAACCATTGTCCAGTTTTTTTTTCCCAGAAGGCACCTGTATTCGGTCAGTCACAGGCACATGGCATTGCCAACCCTCCAGGATTGCCCTGGAGTGTCCAGGATTTGAAGACTGATTTTCAGAACACTGTTGGGAACAAGAACCCAGCAGCTGATAAATCGTAGATCAACTGAACAAAGATTGTGGGCTTGTTTTTGTATCTGATACTTCATTTATTAACCAAAAGAATAGCAGAGATATTGGGGGAGTGGGGTTGTGTTACCCAGTGGTCAAGTTTAACCATAGAATCCCTACAGTGCAGGAGGAGGCCATTTGGCCCATCGAGTCTGCACTGACCACAATCCCACCCAGGCCCTATTCCCATAACCCCATGTATTTACCATGTATTGTCATCGATGAAAAACTTGAAGCTTTCGACCCTTTCTACTTCGTTCCCATTGATGTAGACAGGGGCATATTCTTCACGATGTTCCCTGAAGTCGATGACAATCTCCTTCATTTTGTTGACATTGAGGGAGAGATTATTGTTGCCGCACCAATTCACCAGATTCTCAATCTCATTCCTGTACTCTGTCTCGTCATTGTTTGAGATAAAAGATGTACTTTCACTCGAGTTCATTCGTGAACTCAGAAGGTATTTATTAATAAGGATTGTACAACAGCCTCATGGCTGTAGCCAGCTCCTAAAACGCCTCTGCCTAGAAGCCTCTCTTACTATGAGGTAATTCCACATTCAGGGTGGAACTTTCCCATCCCACCTGTCACAGGAATCGTAGCGGGCAGGACACGGACCATGCGTGACCTCGGGTGGGATTTTCCGACCTTGGGGCGAGCGCAGCCGGAGAATCCCGCTGTCCGAGACCCAGTCAAGGGGCAGTGCAAGTGGTCAGTGGTGGTCAGTGCCAGGGAGCACTGCCCGGTCAGTGTCAGGGAGTAGTGGCAGGAGGCAGTGCCAGTCCAGTATCAGGGGGCAGTGCCCCAGCAGTGCCAGAGTGCAGTGCCAGGCCACTGTTAAGGGAAAGTGTCCTGGCAGTTCCGGGGCAGTGCAAGGGGTCAGTGCTGGTCAGTGCCAAGGAGTTAGTGCCCAGTCAGTGCCTGGGGACAGTGACCCTCTCCCCCTTGAGCGATGCACTCACCTGAGCTCCCTGGGAGGTCTGTTCATCGAGTGCTCGCCTTGGGAGAGCAGACGTGATTCACACCGTTTGCCCTCAGGCTGACATGGATCGATTTTCTGATGGGGCGGGGAGGGGGTATGATTCAGGCATAGAGACCTGATAACTATATGTTAATATATTTAAATAATATTTCCAACATCATGCCCCATCACTAACAGGGAGCAGGGACAATTGCATCATGCACTTACGCCAACTTTGGCCTTCTTGCAAGATTTCCTGCTCCCATCTCCTAACCCGCCTGATACAAACTGGAGCGAGAAAAGGCAAAATACTGCGGATTCCAGTACGTACGGTATTTTGCCTTTGGCGAAAAATCCCAGCCTTGTTTTTCAGACTCATTGGGTGGGATTTTATGGCCTCTCACGATGAGATCATAAAATCCCGCCCGAGGCCAACGGAGATTTCCGTTCCGGAACCTCGCCCCATGTCCGGGCGGGCCAGGTGGTAGAGTTTCGGCCATTGTCGCTCTCATCGCACAACCCCCTTATTCACGTTGACCCTGGCCTCAGACTGGACATTCATGACTTTCCAATTCCTTACCCCTCTAAACCTCCACACTAACCTTCTAATCACCTCACCTCTTCACTCACCTCGCTGCTGTCTCAGTGCCGACATAATATTAGCACAGAATTAGGGGCCTGAATCCCAATAGATAAACCGGGCTGTCACCATAGCCATAGAAACAGAGGAAGCCAAGGAAACCTCTGCCATTACTGACCCTCATATACTGGGCCGAGTTCCAGACCAAGAAATGTTTTAACCAAATTAAAATACCACACATTTTCACTTTGTAGTTTTACATTTTCTTTCATCTCTTCAGAAAAATATTTTCATGTCCAGAGCACTGATTAGCACACACATTGATTGCTGTACTGATAAGTTCAAAACATTGCATTATTTCCATCCCCTCCATCTCAATCCCCAACCCCCATCTCTCAAACTCCATTTCATCTTTTGTCTATGAACCCACATCAATGTGGGACACAAACTCCTCCAACGTGAACTACGTGCGAATGACTGTGCACCACCACAGCGCTCCGCCTCGTAACCTGGCTCCACATAGGGTCACCTCTTCTAGTCGGGACTTAGCCCAGGGCGGTTTCATCACAAGACCTACACACGGTGGCACAGTGGTTTAGCACTGCTACCTCACAGCGCCAATGACCCGGGTTCAATTCCAGCCTTGGGTGACTGTGTGGGGTTTTGCACGTTCTCCCCGTGTCTCTCTGGGTTTCCTCCAGGTGCTCCGGTTTCCTCCCACAGTCCAAAGAGGTGCGGGTTAGGTGGATTGGTCAGGGTAAATGTGTGGGGTTACACCTAGGGGGGTGGGAGAGGACCTGGGCAAGACACTCTGTCAGCATGTTGGTGCAACCTCGATGGGCCGAATGACCTCCTTCTGCACTGCAGGGATACTTCGACGAAATGACTGTCACCTGCTCACCTGATGTGTCCATTCTCTCAGGAAGAAGTCTCACAACACCAGATTAAAGTCCAACAAGTTTATTTGGTAACACGAGCTTTCGGAGCGCTGCTCCTTCATCAGGTGAGACTCACCTGAAGGAGCGACACTCCGAAAGCTCGTGCTACCAAATAAACCTGTTGGACTTTAACCTGGTGTTATGAGACTTCTTACTGTGCTTACTCCAGCATCACCACAACAACAGCATCACCACACCATGGCTACCATTCTCTCAGTGCACAGGCTGCTCATGGTGAATTGTGAAGCAAAGAGACATGTTGTTCCCCCAGTTGGAGTTTACTGGCCTTCTCATTTTTAATCTTATTTATTCCCATGTTGAATTGCCCCTTGAGAAGGTGGTGGTGAGCTGCATTCTTGAATCGCTGCAGTCCATGTGGTGTAGGTACACCCACAGTGCTGTTAGGGATGGGGGGGGGTTGCATTTCCAGGATTTTCACCCTGCGATAGTGAAGAAATGACGAATGAGTTCCAAGACAGGATGGTGAGTAATTTGGAGGGGAACTTGGAGGTGGTGGTGTCCCCATGTATCTACTGCCCTTGTCCTTCTAGATGGTCACGGTCAAAGGTTTGCAAGGCTCCGTCATGCGAGGCTTCGATGATTTTTCTTCCATTTCCAATATTTTTACAACTAATAAACGAAAACGATCCAGGAAACTAAAAAAAAGGGGCTCCCGTCATAATGTCCCCCTACCCCCCCCCCCCCTCCCCATCCCATTAAACCCACTGCAGGGGGCACAGGAAAGTTCCGTCCTTATGTTTTTCAGTTCTTATCTTACTGCGATGATTGTCCCTTTAAGGGCAACACAGCAGAGTAAGTGTCACATGGCCAGTGTGACCAATCAGGACACAGAGTGTGGAATCACCCCATGTTGAGAGAGGCTGTTAGGCAGAGATCATTTTGGGAGCTGGCTACAGCCATGAGGCTGCTGTACAATTCTTATTAATAAACACCTTTCGTGTTCATTAATGAAGTCTGTGAAAGTGCATCTTTACACTGACAAACATCAGAAGTGAAACCATAATTCTATCCACTCCTATCCTGCCTCATGAACTTAACAGAAAATGGCAAACTGGGAGAGGGCAGCAGTGCTTTATCAGGTAGTCCCAACATATAAATACAGAACATGGCGTTCAATCAATGCCTCACATACATTACACATAAAAAATTATCACTACCATCAAGACATTCATTATTCATTTCTCATTGACATATTTAACTGAGTGACTCTCAGAACATGTTCACGAATATTAGTCAATTTCAATTTTAATAATTAATTTATGATTATCAGTACTGCACCATGAGTATTCTCAGTCCTGAAAGATGTCTTTGCCCAAGCCCCTACTACTGAAAATTTACAAACAGCACCCATAGCAAGTCAAACCCCCATCATCAGTAACAAAGAACTTCAATCTAAACCACAAAGGAACTTTCCCTGTGACTGGGCCTTGGTTCCTCAGGCAAAGCCTGTCATAGCCTTCCATTCACATCAAAAAATGCAACAGTCAAGGACTCAACTTTGACTATGTCTCAGTGACTGGGTTGTCAATGAGTTAAAATCAGGCCCTGAGTATCAAACAATCGGTTTTATTCAAACAATATGGACCTCTGGATCTCACTCAAAGGCTGGTGGAACCAGAAGCCATTGGACGTTCTGAAAGGACTTGGGTCTGTACTTGTAGAGGTCTAGTTTGGAGAGTTGTGCAAGTTGAAGCAAGGGACAGAATTGGACAACCCTTTCACAGAGCCAGCACAGTAAGGTGGGCCAGATGGCCTCCTTCCGTGCTTTACAATTCTGTGGTTCCAAGGGGGTAGTAAGAAGTCTCACAACACCAGGCTAAAGACCAACAGGTTTATTTGGTAGCACAAGCTTTCGGAGTGCCACTCCTTCTTCAGGTGAGTCACGGCTGTGGGTTCATGTCCCACACCAGACACTTTGAGCATAAAATTCTCAGCTGGTCCCAGTGCAATATTGAGGAATTGCTGCACTGTCTGAGGTGTTAGGCGGGATTTTATGGCCACGCTCATCCCAAAACCATACCACCCGAGGTCAATGGACCTTTCCATGGTCCGCCCCTCACCCGCTCCGATTCGCATGGCGGACGGAACGGTGAAACCTGCCCCATTGATTTTCAGATGAGGCAAGGCTTCATCTGCTTTCTTGGGCTGTCAGAAAAGATGACAGGGCAAAACTTCAAACAGAAGCAGTTGAGTAATTCTTGGTGTCCTGCCCAACAGTTATCACTCAGTTAAAATTGCAAACAAAAGAATTACCTGCTAATTAGCATATTTATAAAAATACCAGTGTGCAAATTGGTTATTGCGTTTCCTACATTGACTACATTTCAGAAGGACATCATTGGCTGTAAAGCACTTGGGCCACAACAGGTGGTCACGGAAGGTGCTAGAAAAATGCAGGCCTTTTTAAGTGGAGAGATTAAGGAAGCTTGATTTTTTTTTTCTCCAAGAGTAAAGCAGCACAGTGGTTAGCACTGCTGCCTCACAGCACCAGGGCCCCGGGTTCAATTCCCGGCTTAGGTCACTGTCTGTGTGGAGTTAGCACATTCTCCCCGTGTCTGGGTGGGTTTCCTCCGGGTGCTCCCACAGTCCAAAGATGTGTGGGTTAGGTGGATTGGCCATGCTAAATTGCCCCTTAGTGTCAGGGGGCTTAGCTAGAGTAAATGCATGGGGTTATGGGGATAGGGCCTGGGTGGGATTGTGGCCAAATGGCCTCCTTCTGCACTGTAGGGTTCCATAAAGGAAGTTAAGGGGTGATTTAAAAGAGGGTTATTACAGAGTAAAGAAGGAGAAACTGTTTCCACTAACAGATCTAGTATTTTTTAGGGATGGGCAATGAATACTGGCCTAGCCAGCGAAGCCCACATCCCTTGAATGAATAAAAAATATAATCCAGGGAGTCAGGAATCAGAGGACGTCGCTCTAAGGTGTTTGGCAAAAGAGACAGAGGGAAGATGCTGCAAAATTATTTTCCGCAATGAGTTGGTATGATCTGGAAGACGCTGCCTAAAACAAGAAAAACTGGATATATAGCTGAAGGGAAAATCTGCCAGATAAATGGGAAGAGATCTGGGGGAATGGATAGCTCTTTCAAAAACCCAGCACAAGAACATTGGACCAAAGGCCCTCTTCTGTACTGGATATTTCTAAGATTGTAATACATCTCAATCTTCAGAATAAACACCCCAGATTGTTGATCCACCAGAAGGTACTCTTCAGTTACAGGCGACTAAAAAAACAAGACTTACTCCAATTTATAAATCAAAGAAAAAAAGGTTTAATAACAAGACATCATTACTCCAACACTTGCAGCTTCACCACAGGCCATTCCCCAGCTCTCAAACCCCAGCAGCTTCTTTATTCATACTGAGTCAGCGGGTCAGCTGACCACCGCATCATTTTGTCATTGGTTACATAATATGCTGGGTCAGCTGACCCTTACAGCATGTCACCACTGGTCACAGCACAACAGATCCAATGTTATCATTGGTTACATTCTAACTTGGATGCTTAAATGGATTTGCGAATGTCACTCCTACATTTTCTCCAGTGTTGGCAAGACAATCAATGTAGACAAAGATATGCACGTAAAATATATGGAACTAACAAGAGAGTAACACAATTCTGCTCATGAGTCAGTGCGTTGGCCGTTTTGTAACACTGGGAGTGTTATGTAGCAACTGAAAGGAAGTCTGCAATAAACATAAGTTCATTCCCTTGACGATATTGCGCGCACACATTGTCGAAGTTGCTCTGCAGTGCGTGGGAACTACAAAGCTGCGGCACGGCAGCGCCACCACAGGCAGAAAGTGCAATGACACCGTGACCAGTTTACATAGCTTTATTCTTGGGATGTGGGCGTCGCTGGCTGGGACAGCATTTATTGCCCGTACCTAATTACCCCCTGAAATGAGTGGCTTGCTGGGCCATTTCAGAGGGCAGTTAAGAGTCAACCAGGATGCTGTGGCTCCAGAGTCACATATAGGCCAGGCCGGGTAAGGTCGGCAGATTTCCTTCCCTAAAGGACATGAATGAACCAGATGGGTTTTTCCGACAATGGCTTCATGGTCATCAGTAGACCTTTAAATCCAGATTTATTTTACTGAATTCACATTTCACCATCGGCCACGGTGGGATTCGAACCCGAGTCCCCAGCGCATTGCCCTGGGTCTCCAGATTATTAATCCAGCGACAACACCACCACGCCACTGCTTCCCCATAACAAAGCGGCATGTGGAAATTCATTACAGGAAAAGTTGATACAAGAGTGTGACAAAAACATGGCAACCGGAAGCAGGATCTTGTTGATGGGAAGTGCATACGGCCGTAACATTTAAAACATATAGGGGTGGCACAGTGGTTAGCACTGCTGCCTCACAGCGCCAAGGATCCAGGTTCAATTCTTGGCTTGGGTCACTGTCTGTGCGGAGTCTGCACGTTCTCCCCGTGTCTGCGTGGGTTTCCTCCAGGTGCTCCAGTTTCCTCCCACAGTCTGAAAGAAGTGCTGGTTAGGTACATTGGCCGTGCTAAATTCTCCCTCAGTGTACCCAAACAGGCGCCAGAGTGTGGCGGCTAGGGGATTTTCACAGTAACTTCATTGCAGTGTTAATGTAAGCCTAATAAATAAACTTAACTTAATTTTAAAACTATTAGACATAAGCTCCCACAGTGAAACCAGAATGTGACAAGATTACACCCGGTCAGACACTTTCGATCGACGGTGTAATTTAAATGATGACTCGGTATTTCAATTAATTCCGTTTGCAACAATGGAATGAATGAAAATTCATTGACTCATCAACTCCATTAATTATTACAACAGCTAAATATTTCAATAATTGCCCCTTAATTCAGCTACGCACGACAACTCAGCTTAATTTTCAGAAGAGCTATGTTTTGAATCACCATTAGCCATTCAAGCATTCCATAAAATAATCCAGCCCAACGGGATATTCCCCTCCTCCCCCTCCTCCTGTTACCATGTCCTAAGAGGGCTTTGGTGACCATGGACCTGATCCGTGATTACACTTGGCAAAGTATGGCAGTGGTTTGCCGCTGCCTGCTGCAGTATGGCTGACCAGGAAACTCTCCCACTCTTACCATCTGTCATCAGGTGCATTGAAAGGATTTACAGGCTGATAATCAACCTGTTCGGCCGCATTATGAACACACCTTCTGTGGCCGTTACGTCCTGGAGTGGTACTTGAACCCGGAGCTTCTGGCCCGGACCTCGGGATGGTCCCCGCTCCACTATTGGTATGGTGCGCAAAGACCTCAAAAAGTGTGGGTATATGTGGATTTAGAGGATAAATTAAACCAGTAAACTCAGCCAACCATCTATGTGCAACCAATGCATTTCATAGAATCATAGAATCCCTACAGTGCAAAAGGAGGCTATTTGGCCTATCAAGCCTGCACCGACCACAATCCCACCCAGGCCCGATCCCTTTAGCCCCAACTATTTACTCTGCTAATCTCCCTGACATTAAGGAGCAATTTTGCATGGCCAATCCACCTACACACCTATTTGTGTACTTCAAATGCACAGCATATGGCAAAGACCTGTTCATGGTATCCCTTCAGTGAGGAAGGAGGCCAATCAGCCCATCGAGTCTACGCCAACTCTCCAAAAGAGCATCCCATCCAGGCTCTATCCCCTTAACTCCATGTATATACCCAGCTAATCCCCCTAGCCTACACATCTTGGGACACTAAGGGGCATTTTAACATGGCCAATCCACCCAACCTGCACATCTTTGGAGTGTGGGAGGAAACTGGAGCACCCGGAGGAAACCCACGCAGACACAGGGGAGAACGTGCAGACTCTGCACAGACAGTGACCCGAGGCTGGGAATCGAACCTGGGTCCCTGGCGTGCTGTGAGGCAGCAGTGCTAACCACTGTGCCACTGTGCTGTTACACTCCCTTGACCAAAAGGAAACAATCCACTCCTGTCTGCCTCACATGCAGCTCAGTGTGAATTTCTGTAAATAAAAAGCATATTTTCCATTCTTTCAAGATGGTTCTTTCTGCACTTTCTGACTAATGAATTTCACACATACAAATCAAGTCACACTTGAGTTGTACTGTGGCACACATTGTACTGTTTGCCCACTGGGGCCAATCACTCTCCTTCCTCACATCATGATGTGGCAAGTTTATGAAGCTGGCAGATTCCGGTAACAGTTATGACCTCAAAACAATGATCTGGGAGACTGCTCCGTATTACTGGCTCTGTCCTGAATCATGGGTTTGTATTCTTATTCTGTAGGAGGTTTTTTTAGCCAACACGGAAAGGTTTCAGGTTCTCGTGCATCACTGTTACTTCATCACTTGACTCAGCTGCCATCAGAACTTATAAAATTCGAACAGGACTGGACAGCTTAGATCCAGGAAGGATGTTCCCAATGGTGGGGGAGTCCAGAACCAAGGGTCACAGTCTGAGGATTCGGGGTAGACCATTAGGATGGAGGTGAGGAGACATTTCTTCACCCAAAGAGTGGTGAGCCTGTGGAATTCATTACCACAGGAATGTATTCAAGAGGCGGCTGGATATAGCACTTGGGGTGAATGGGATCAAAGATTATGGGGAGAAAGCAGGATCAGGCTATTTAGTTGGACAATCAGCCATGATCGGAATGAATGGTGGAGCAGGTTCGAAGGGCCAAATGGCCTCCTCCTGCTCCTATCTTCTATGTTTCTATGTTTCCATACGGGCACCTGCAGTTGACCCTGATGTCGGTCCACTCAAAGGTTCTGTTCAGGTTAAGTGTAACATGTCAAAACCGACCGGATGAGTTTCTTTTCCTCACCTGATAAGTGGATGTGGGAAATTTACACACCAAAGTTCTGCTGGACTGAAATCCAAGTCTTCTCTTAGGTTGAACCCTCGGTATCGAGGAGAATTGGCTTCCACCCGGTTCGGTGGGTTCTGAGGTGGTGGATGACTCCAATGCCCAATCTACAGACACTACGGGGCAGGTGGTGCTTAGATGGTTGGGTTGATGGGCTGTTTGGAGGTTTCACCTCAGTATGTTTGCAAAAACGTCTCTCGATGTGCCTGCTGCCTTCCTGAATGAGCCTTCGCCATCACAGCCACAAGCTGGGGTCTCCCATGAGTTCCATCAGCCATCATATTCCTCCCTCTCTTTAACTCTGATAAAGAGTCATCAAGACTCTATTTTCCCTCTCAACAGATGCTGCCAGACCAGTTGGATTTTTCCAGCATTTTTCAATTTTTTTTTAAGTTGTTGCTTTCGGTATAAACATTGGCCAAGACGCAAGTGCTATTCTTCAAAGATCACGGCACAGTGGTTAGTGCTGCTGCCTCACAGCACCAGGGACCCAGGTTCAATTCCAGCCTCGGGTAATTGTCAATGTGGAGTTTGCACGTTCTCCCCGTGTCTGTGTGGGTTTCCTCCGGGTGCTCCGGTTTCCTCCCACACTCCAAAGCTCATAGAATCTCTAAAGTGCAGAAGGAGGCCATTCGGCCTATCGAGTCTGCACCGACCACTGTACCACCCAGACCCTATCCCCGTAACCCCACATATTTACCCTTCTAATCTCCTGACACTATGGGGCAATTTAGCATGGCCAATCCACCTAACCCGCACACCTTTGGACTGAGAGAGGAAACCGGAACATCCGGAGGAAATCCACGCAGACACAGGTAGAACGTGTAAACTTCACACAGATAGAACAGACAGACAGACAGACACACACACAGACAGACACACACAAGGCCAGAATTGAACCCGGCTTCCAGGCTCTGTGAGGAAGCAATACTAACCACCGTGCTGCAGTGCGGGTTAGATGGATTGGCCATGCTGAATTGTCCTTTAGTGTCAGGGGGATTAGCAGTGTAAATATGCAGGTTACAGGCTCATTGCAGGCTCGATGGGCCAAAAGGCCTCCTTCTGTACTGTACAGATTCTATGAAATAGCGCCGTGGAATCTTTTACACAAACAGTATTTGAAAGGAGTGAAGGGGCTTCAACTAAAAGTTTGATTCGAAAGACAGCATCTCTGACAGTGCAGCATTTCTTGGTAAAGCACTGAAGGGCGGCACGGTAGCACAGTGGTTAGCACTGCTGCTTCACAGCTCCAGGGACCTGGGTTCGATTCCCGGGTCACTGTCTGTGTGGAGTTTGCACATTCTCCTCGTGTCTGCTTGGGTTTCCTCCGGGTGCTCCGGTTTCCTCCCACAGTCCAAAGATGTGCGGGTTAGGTTGATTGGCCATGCTAAAATTGCCCCTTAGTGTCCTGAGATGCATAGGTTTGAGGGATTAGTGGGTAAATATGTAGGGATATGGGGGTAGGGCCAGGGTGGGATTGTGGTCGGTGCAGACTCGGTGGGCCGAATGGCCTCTTTCTGTACTGTAGGGTTTCTAAGATTCTAAGATTCTAAGAGGTGTCAGCCTAGATTATAAACTTAAACTACAATGAGACTTGAACTCAAACTGTTCTAACGAGAGGCAAGAGTTCTACCAACTGAGCCACAGCTGACACCTCACAACCTAAAACTGATCTAATCTTGTTTATCTTTCTCAGGCCTGGCTGGTTTGTACTGTAGCTTTCCACCCAAGTTTCTCAACAACAAATAAAAATGCATTCCAAAACTCTACGCAGATGTTTTCAAGGTCTGGGGGCGTATATAGTATGTTGCCTTGGTGGCGACATGTAAGGTTTCCATTGAGTTACTGGTCTAACAGTGCTTTAACTTGAAGTCAACACAACACATGGAAACGTGAAATGTGCAGGGTTATGAGGTGGGGGTGGGCCTAGGGAGGACGCTCTTTCGGCGAGTCAGTACAGACGCAATGGGCCAAACGGCCTCCTTCTGCACTGTGGGGGTTCTATGATTATCACGTTGCTGTGTGCAGAAGCTGACTGTGCACAAACTGGCAGCCCACATCGCACTTTAAAAAATATTTCACTGGCTGCAACATGCTTTGAGTTGTCCGGTGGATGTGAAAGGTGCTATATAAATGCAGTCGTGCACTAGCAGTAAGAAACAAAGGAACTTCAACTAAGCGGCTCACGTTGTTCAGTCAGAAAAAAAATAACAGGCATTCTTTGTAACTCGCAATCTATTAATGTCCACGGAGACTCTTAATTACGGTGACACTGAGTCAGCCAGTTAAGTTTGCTTTAACGTACAAGAAGGAAGTTGCCCATTTTTTGAGGTCAGTGCATCAAGGAGCAGATTGATTTGTTTTGTTCTGCTCAAAGGGTGACAGACATCAGTGATGCCAAGTAAATACTTTCCAGCTTTCAACACCTAGTCAACGCCTTGTTAGCGTGCCGTTACATATTCAAAAAATGCTCCCTTTACACTGCTCTGCTCCAGAAGATCAAAGCTTTACTGCACCAGGACTAATTCATCCAGCAGCCAATGCTTTCCCAGCCAATCCAGGGACAACTGCTCACAGCTTCCATTCACTTTTGGCCAGACACATTTAATGGGCGGCACGGCAGCACAATGGTCAGCACTGCCACCTTACAACGCCATGGACCCGGGTTCGATTCCAGCCTCGGATTGCTGTCTGTGTGGAGTTTGCACATTCTCCCCGTGTCTGTGTGGGTTTCCTCCGGTTTCCTCCCACAGTCCAAAGATGTGCGGGTGAGGTTGATTGGCCATGCTAAAATTGCTCCTTAGTGTCAGGGGGATTAGCAGGGTAAATGTGTGGGGTTACGGGAATAGGGCCAGGGTAGGATTGTGGTCAGCACAGACTCGTTGGGCCAAGTGGCCTCCTTTTATACTGTAGTGACTCTATGACTCTATATGATTTATAGTGCAAATAATTGGCACAGGAGAGACATTTCTGTCCCATCTGGCTTTTATTCATGTCCCAAAAATGAAGGGGTGATCCGTTCACCCGCTATGTGCCCCTACTCCCCGAACAGCATTCCCTATGTGTTCACATGTCCCAACCCAGAGCCACCGAGAGACAATTCACACAGGGCTACCTCCAACCTTGGTCACGGGTAGTGTTTTTAAATATCGCAGATTCGGGCATAAATCCTGCCAGAAATCCTTTACATTGTCACTCACTTCAATCAGACTGTATTTGTATTCAGTGGGCCTCTCAAACAGCACGGATTCCAGATTAAAGTGTGCCGGGCGCATCACAGGAAACTACAAAGGGTCGTGAACGAAGCCCAGTAAACCAGCCTTCCATCCACTGACTCTGTCTACAATTCCCGCTGCCTCGGAAAAGCAGCCAGCATAATCAAGGACCCCACACACCCTGGACATACTCTCTTCCAGCTTAGTATAAATATCTCCCACTTTCTATGCCTTTTAGCTTCGACAAAGGGTCGTCTGGACTCGAAACGTCAGCTCTTTTCTCTCCTGACAGATGCTGCCAGACCTGCCGAGATTTTCCAGCAGTTTCTCTTTTGGTCTCTCTTCCACCTTCTTCCGTCACTAATAAGATACAAGAATCTGAGCTCACGTGCCAGCCGACTCAAGAACAGCTTCCTTCCTGCTGCCATCTGACTTTTGAATGGACTTATCTCATACTAACTTGATCTTTCTCTCCACCCTAGCTATGACTGTAACACTACATTCTGGACCCTCTCCTTTCCTTCTCCCCTGTGTATTCTATGAACAGTATGCTTTGTCTGTTTAAAGCACGCAAGAAACAATATTTTCACTGTGTCCCAATACATGTGACAAATAATAAATCAAATCAAAATCACATGTTCAAAAAACTACCCATCATTTCCCCTGGTTAAAACTTCCAAAAATTCATGTAATTCCTAATCAAGCGTAAAACTGCTTCAAGCAAAAGTTAACCGAGGCTGTTAGTCTACAATTCTGCGCTCTGTGTTAGCTGCTCGACTCTCCAGTTACACACGGTATAATAGGCGCATGTGATAAAGGAGTGGAAGCTTCATAGACCTAACCTGCAGCCTCACATTCTCCTGCGCTCAGTGAATTCTAACACGACCTACCTTTCATCGACAGTCACTTGTCAAACTCTGCAGCGCTGACTTTTTTTTTCCCTCTTTTTAAATCCCCTCTCACATGTGGGCTGCACACACAGGATGGGGCTACAAGCCAACCGCTCTTCCACACACCCCTCTACCTGCCATTCTGAACACGCTCAGCTTCAGTGAGCCAATTATTACCGAGATTAGACCTTGTGGCTGTTGCTGATTAACTCCTTGCGTACTGATTTCGAGCAAGTGCTCTTTCAACATTTAGCACAAGTCACAACCCACCTTCAGCTGCTCGCAGGAGGATTAGATTTCAAATTGGGGCTGGACACGGGAACTCAAAGCACTGACTGGTTCAGGAAGCGAGACTGGGCATAGATAGAATATTGGACTTTAACCTGGTGTTGTTAAACTTCTTACTATAGATAGAATAGACAGGAAGGGGGCGGCACTTTGGCACAATGGTTAGCACTGCTGCCTCACTGCACCAGGGACCCAGGTTCAATTCCGGCCTCGGGTCACTGCCTGCGTGGAGTTAGGACTTGCTCCCCGTGTCTGCGTGGGTTTCCTCCGGGTCCTCCGATTTCCTCCCATACTCCAAAGATGTGCGGGTTAGGTTGATTGGCCATGGCAAATTGACCCTTATTATCAGGGGTATTAACAGGATAAATGTGTGTTTACAGGAATAGGGCCTGGGTGGGATTGTGATCGATACAGACTCGATGGGCTGAATAGCCTCCTTCTGTACTGTAGGGATCCTATGAAGGAACCTTACCCCCTTGGTGGAGGGGTCAATAATTAGGGGCCAGAGATTTAAGGGAAGGGGCAAGAGGCTGAGAGGGGATGTGAGGACAAACTCTTTCACCCAGAGGGTAGTGGGAGTCTGGAACGCATGGCCTGAAAGGTGGACACAGTAAGAGTTTTAACAACACCAGGTTAAAGTCCAACAGGTCAATTTGGTAGCAAACACCATCATTAACGGCATCTCCACATCCTGAAAGGTGGAGGCAGAGACGCTTGCCCGGAAACCGGAAAATCCTGCCCAAGGTCAACGGACCTTTCCATGGTCCACCCGACGTCCGCTACGATTCCCATGGCAGGGGAGCAGGAAAATCTGCCCCCTAGTTCTACTCCCACAAGGGGAAACATCCTTTCCACATCCACCGGGCGGGATTTTATGGCCTAGCTCAAGTGAGACTGGAAATTCCCACCTGAGGTCAATGGACTTTCCGTTGTCCGCCCCTCGCCCGCTCCAATTCTGTGGCGGGTGAGGTGGTAGAATTCCGACATCCCTGTCAAGACCCTTCAGGATCTTACATGTTTCAGTCAAGTCACCTATTAACTCTTCTACACTCCAGCAGATACAAGCCCAGTCTGTCCACCCTTTCCTCATAAGACAACCCGCCCATTCCAAGTATTAGTCTGGTAAACCTTCTCTAAACTACTTCCAATGTATTTACATCCTTCCTTAACTCAGGAGACCAATACTGTACAGTCTCCAGATATGGTCTTTATGTCTCCCAGGTCAGACACAGTAGCAGGATTGTTGTGGGCAAATGCAAATATCTGGAGTTGAAACAGCGCTCATGCTCCTTCCCCAGGCTCCACCAGAAGGCAGTTGTTTTTTCAAATGGATTAGTTGGTCACACCTTCGCCTCTGAATCTCAAGGTTTACATCCCACTCCAGGGTTTGAGCACAGAAGTAAAGGTTGACACTCCAGTGCACTACTGAGGGAATACCACAATGTCAGAAGGGCCATTTTTGGATGAGACAAGTGGAATATGGAATCCAAATATTAGTTGGAAGATGCCAATTAATTGCTATTACGGGGTGCTTATAACTGGCATTGGGATAAGAATTGGGGAAGGAATGATCTAATTGTGATTCAGTTATGTATGTTAGAAAGGTAACTGCATAGACAACGGGAGAGGCCAGGGTTGGGGTCTAAGATGATCTGCTGAATTAGATAGTCTGCCATTTTATTTCCAAGCATGCACAAAAAACTAGGCCAGTTTGGGAAGGGTTCCTGTGTATCCCAGCAACAGTGAGTACCTTCTGGACAGGAAAGGAGTAGATTCATTTATTTTTGTTAAATTTCAATGGACCATCTATTCTGATTATGCAGCCATATTCAATGATTTCTATTTGCCTTGGTGAGTATATTAAGCAGGCAATGACAGATACACTGGACACAAGGCAATAAAATTCAGATATTTCAGCTCTGCAGAGGTAAAGCAAGACAGCGACTGTTTTATTACGAAACAGAACTTTGTTATCACACAGACAATATTATGTAATCAGATTACAGAGTTCATAAACAGTAAGGGGTCATCAAGGGCTTCTGTTCCTTTGCAATGCAAGGAGACAACACACAGACAGACACACACACACTCACACAGACACACACACACACACTTGCACACTCGCACACACACACTCACACACTCGCACACTCACACACACACTCACACAGGCACACACACACTCACACACAGACACACACAGGCACACACACAGGCACACACACACACACCACAATCAGACACACATCACATACAGACACACACCACATACAGACACACACACACAGACAGACACACACCACATACAGACACACATCACACACACACACACATACACCACATGCCACACACCATATACAGACACACATCACATGCACCACACATCACACACAGACACACACGCACACACCACACAGACACACATCACACACAGACACACACCATATACGGACACACATACACCACACACAGACACACATCACACGCACCACACACAGACACACATGCACACACCACACACAGACGCACATCACACCGACACACATCACACACCACATACAGACACACAGCACACACACAGACACGTATCACACACCACACATCACACAGACATCACACACCACACATCACACATGGACACACAGCACACCAATGCACATCACAGACACACACACAGACATACATACAGACTACACACACCCCCATGTACATCACACAGACACAAATCGCACACAGACACACATCACGCATCAGTCACATATAAACCCATGACACACAAACACAAACATCATACACATAAACACACACATCATACACACAGACATACACACAGACCTACGCAGACCACATATAAACCCCCAAGCACATACACAAACACACACTATAGACACACATTATACACACACACCATCACATGTACACACAGACCTTCACATATCATGCATACAGACACACCCACACACATAACATACATCCACACATAACCAAGTGAAAATTCTTGCCAAACTCTATCCCTCAAACCTAAATATTGAGAAATATAAAGTATCTATCAGTGAAATATTATCATTGTGAGAAGATTCTGTTTATTCAGCAGGGCAGGAGTTAATTTACTGTCTAAGTTATTAAGCAGGGCAGAGATTACGCACTGAGTCAATTTATGGAGTTGCTGCATATGCAGTGGGATCAGGGATTTTTTATTCATTCGTGGGACATGGATGTCGCTGGCTGGCCAGCATTTATTGCCCATCTATAGTTGCCCTTGGAGGGCAGTTGAGAGACAGCCACATTGCTGTGGCTCCGGCGTCACATGTAGGACAGACCAGGTATAAACAGCAGATTTCCTTTCCTGAAGGACATTAGTGAACCAGATGGGTTTTTCCAACAATCGACAACGGTCACCAGTAGATTCTTAATTCCAGATTTTTTTTAAATTGAATTTAAATTCCACCATCTGCCATGGTAGGATTCGAACATGGGTCCCCATTGGCTGAGTTTTTGGATTTAACAGTCTAGCGATAATACCACTAGGCCATTGCCTCCCCTTGCAAGGTGATGGTTGCAGCAATGTGATGGTTGCATCAATGTGTGCAGTTCCTGTTGGAGTCAACATGAAATCATTGATCTGAATGGTCTTGACAACGTAATTGAGGAGCAAAAATGGTTTCTGATTCAAGCTTATCATTTTTACCAAAAACATTCCAAAAATCACCCATCAGGAATGTAGCTACAGTCACACACACCGATTCCATCATTCCGGGTGCACTTCAGCTGCATTCTAAATAAGACCCATCAATGAAATAACACAGAATTAATGTTGTCCGAAGTACAAGCTTGCCATTGTTGTAGCTTGAGTCGCATGGTGCATTCGCAAAAAAAACAAGCCATGAGCCATTGTGTTCATTCACAAGTCTGTGATACGTAGAGAATGGCGCTGGCTATATGTTCAGCCGGTAGCACCCTCACTGATTCAGAAGATTGTGGATCCAATGACCCACTCCAGAGACTTGCGCGCAGCATCCAGGCTGGCACTCCAGTGCAGTACCGGGAGAATGCTGCACTGCCAGAGGTGCCATCTTTTGAATGAATTTACATCTGCCCTCTCAGGGGAAGGGAAAGATCCCGTGGCAACTGTTCCAAAGAAAAGCAGGGGAGTTCTCCCTGGTGCCCACCCTGGCCAAAATTTACCCCTCCACCCAACAGACAATTGCCATGGTCGTCTTCACGTTAGTTTTAAGGGAGATTGCAATGCACAAATTGGCTGACATATTCCCCACATTACAACAATTAATCCACATCAAAAAGATTGTTCATTAATGTGAAATCGGGCATCCTACGGTTGTGAAAGGTGATTTATAAATCCAGGTCTTACGGATTTTTCTTTTATACGGTGCCAGTTCACGTGGTTTGACATAAGGGGGGATCACCCCACAACCCCAGGTCACCAAAGGTACGGGTGCTTTTAGGCCGGCATGGTGGCACAGTGGTTAGTACTGCTGCCTCACAGCCACCTGGGCTCGATTCTTGGCTTGGGTCACTGTCTGTGCGGAGTCTGCACATTCTCCCTGTGTGGGTTTCCTCCAAAAGTCGTGCTGGTTAGGTGCATTGGCCATGCTGAATTCTACCTTAGTGTACCCCAACAGGTGCCGGAGTGTGGTGACTAGGGGATTTTCACAGTAATGTCATTGCAGTGTTAATGTAAGTTGAAATATGACTATCAAATAAACTTTACTTTTTTTTATAATTTTGGGGGTACGTTGAGGCCATTGACCATAGAAACATAGAAACTAGAAGCAGGAGTAGGCCATTCAGTCCTCCGAACCTGCTCTGCCATTCATCAAATTGGCTGATCATCAAATTCAATATCCCGATCCCCCTTCCTCCCAATATCCCTTGATCCCTTTAGCCCCAAGAGCGATATCTAATTTCTTCTTGAAATCACACAACGTTTTGGCCTCAACTACATTCGGTGGTCGTGAATTCCACACCTTCACCACCCTCTGGGGGAAGAAATTTCTCCTCACCTCAGTTGCCCCTTATCCTCAAACTATGACCCCCTAGTTCTGGACTCCCCCACCATTGGGAACATTCTTTCTGAATCTAACCCTGTTAGAATTTTATAAGTTTCTATGAGATCCCCTCATAGGTCGGTTAGGATTGAATACAATCCTAACCGGCCTAGTCTCTCCTCATATGACATCGCAGGAATCAGCCTGGTAAACCCTCGCTGTCCTCCCACTGTGGCAAGGACACACAGCAGGTCAGACAGATTACATACTGATTGAGGGCCGATGTGGCAATCTTTTAACATTACACACACAGTCAGTGGGCTGTATCTCTCCCAGAATAGGGTGACATCACCCAGAGAGCCACGCTCTGCTGCCCAGTAATAACTTCATCTCACAAAACAGGCTGATCTGTGGCAGAAAGTCGGACAAATGTACGGCAGCAGAATGGATGACGCATGGCTGTGTATTTGCTTCCATTAATTATTTACACAAAACATCCGCCTTCCATAACATAGGGGCATCCACACAGCCAGCCTGCCATACTCGCTCTCCTATTTTAAAATGGGTGGCACCACTGCCTAGTCCAGTGCCAACCTTTCTTCATAACAAAGAAAAAAGAAAATTACAGCACAGGAACCGGCCATTCGGCCCTCCAAGCCTGCACCGACCGTGCTGCCCGTCTGAACTAAAATCCCCAATTCTTCCGGGGACCATATCCCTCTATTCCCATCCTATTTGTGTAGTTATCAAGACGCCCCTTAAAAGTCACTATCGTATCTGCTTCCACTACCTCCCCCGGCAGCGAGTTCCAGGCACCCACCACCCTCTGTGTAAAAAACGTCCATCGTACACCTCCTTTAAACTTGCCCCTCGCACCTTAAACCTACGCCCCCTGTAACTTGAATTTTTGACTTGTGACCACTGATTGAAGTTCTGCTTGGAATTTTACCTCCATGTAATACTCGCAAAATAAAAGACCTCATCATTCTTTACATTATAAATACAGAAACTATGTGGGGTGGCAGTGGTAATGTCAATTGCCTAATTATCCATAGGCCCAGGCTCATGCCCCAGGGACCTGGGTCCAAATCCCACCATGGCATCTGGTGGAATTCGAACCCAATAAATCAAATCTGGAATGTGAAGCTAGTTTCAGTAACGGTGGCCATAACCACCCTCATTTGTCATAAAACACCATCTGGTATGTCAATGCCCCATTCAGGGAAGGAAATCCGTCATCCTTATCCATTCTGATCTACATATACCTCAAGACCTACAGCAATTCTTAACTGTCCTCTGTCACAATGGGCAACAAATGCTGGCCTTTCCCATGTTTGCGTGGGTTTCCTCCGGGTGCTCTGGAATCCTCCCACAGTCCAAAGATGTGCAGGTTAGGTGGATTGGCCAGGCTGCATTGCCTCTTAGTGTCCCAAGATGTGTGGATTGGGGGGATTAGCCACGGTAAATGTGCAGGGTTACAGGGATATAAACTTGGTGAAAGATGCTCTTTCAGAGAGTCAGTGCAGACTCGATGGGCTGAATGGCCTCTTTCTGCACTGTAGGGATTCTATGAACTGAAAATATGCAAGGTCTGAATCCTAATCAGTCCTTGAAAAGAAGACAATGCACCAAACTGGTCAATTTTTAGAAGTAATTATAAATTGAACTTGGATTTACATTCGAGCATCACAACTTCATGATGTCTTGGAGTGTTTTACAGCCAATGAAGTAATTTGAAGTGTAGACACAATTGTAATGTAGGAAACCCAGCAGACAATTTGTGTACAGCAAGCTCCCACAAACAACAATATAATAATGCCCAGATAATCTATTTCAGTGATGCTGACTGAGGGTTGAATGTTCAATAGGGCACTAGGAAGACCTCCCAACTCTCCGTCAGAGAGGGCTGATGGGTCTGTGGTTCGATGTCTCATCTGAAAGCTAGCACCTCTAACTGTGCAGCGCTCCCTCGGTACTGCATGGAGGTATCAGTCTGCATTACGGGGCTTGTGTAAGGTTTGCCAGGTGGCCGTGGCCAAACTTGGCAAATTATTCTCGCAACTTGGCATGAATGGCAACACACAACTAGCCATTCATTTGGAAAGGTGAATGCGCAGAGGTGAAAGGGGAACACGTGTGGTAATGTCACTCTGGAGTGACTCAGTCAAAGCCTCCACACAGGATCACATAAATCAGAAGGCCGACTTCTGAGCCATAAGACCATAAGCTATTGGAGCAGAATTAGGCCATTTGGCCCCTCGAGTCTGCTCCGCCATTCAATCATGGCTGATGTGATTCTCATCCCCATTCTCCTGCCTTCTCCCCGTAACCCTTGATCCCCTTATTAATCAAGAACCTACCTATCTCTGTCTTAAAGACACTCAATGACCCGGCCTCCACAGCCTTCTGTGGCAATGAGTTCCACAGACTCACCACCCTCTGGCTGAAGAAATTCCTCCTCATCTCGATTTTAAAGGAGTGTCCCTTCACTCTGAGGTTGTGCCCTCGAGTTCTAGTCTCTCCCACTGGTGGAAGCATTCTCTCTACTTCCACTCTATCTAGGCCTCTCAATATTTTGTAAGTTTCAATTAGATTCCCCCCCCGCCTCATCCTTCTAAACTCCATCGAGTATAGACACAGACTCCTCAACCGCTTTTCATATGACAAATCTTTCCAAGGCCAGCACATCCTTTCTTAGGTATGGGGCCCAAAACTGCTCACAATATTCCAAGTGGGATCTGACCAGAGCCTTACACAACCTCAGCAGTACATCCCTGCTCTTGTATTCTAGCCCTCTAGAAATAAGTGCTAACATTGAATTTGCCTTCCTAACTGCCAACTGAACCTGCATGTTAACCATAAGAGAATCCTGAACCAGGATTCCCAAGTCCATTTATGCTTCAGATTTCCAAAGCCTTTCCCCATTTAGAAAATAGTCTACATCTCTATTCTTCCTACCAAAGTGCATAACCTCACACTTTCCCACATTGTATTCCATCTGCCACTTCTTTGTCCACTCTCCTAGCCTGTCCAAGTCATTCTGCAGCCTCCCCAATTCCTCAACACCACCTGTCCCTCTACGCACCTTTGTATCATTCGCAAACTTACCCGCCTCTGCCCATCAACCTGCCCACAGCATCCATCGAGGGGCAAGAATAAGTTGATCGGAGCCTCAAAGTTACTCAAGAAACAGAGTCTGTGCATTCAAGTTTGCCACTGGGAGTTTGCAACAGGGACTGTAAAATATTACAAAGAGCACTACAAATCTTAAAAATAACACTCCAAAGTAGTTGAAGCATGTAAAAGCTTTTTGCAGTGACGACAGATGTGATGATAGTTTGTTGTGGTGTCTCACCTGCTTGCTTGAGAGCTGATGAGAGACCTGTGCTTCTTTTCTTCAGGAAAGCCCACCAAACTGCATGCCAATCAGGCAGGGTGGCGATGCCAATGGCAGTACCCTGTCCTAGAATCAGGATCCCGGAGGTGGAAGATCCCCGGGATCCTAATTCCAATGATGACACCACCGTAGTGGGTCAGATCTCAAACAATGACGAGACAGAGTACAGGAATGAGATAGAGAATCTGGTGAACTGGTGCGGCAACAATAATCTCTCCCTCAATGTCAACAAAATGAAGGAGATTGTCATCAAATTCAGGAAGCGTAAAGGAGAACATGCCCCTGTCTACATCAACAGGGACGAAGTAGAAAGGGTCGAGAGCTTCAAATTTTTAGGTGTCCAGATCACCAACAACCTGTCCTGGTCCCCCACCATGCCGACACTATAGTTAAGAAAGCCCACCAACTAAGGAAATTTGGCATGTCAGCTACGACTCTCACCAACTTTTACAGATGCACCATAGAAAGCATTCTTTCTGGTTGTATCACAGCTTGGTATGGCTCCTGCTCTGCCCAATACTGCAAGGAACTACAGAAGTTCGTGAATGTAGCCCAATCCATCACGCAAACTAGCCTCCCATCCATTGACTCTGTCTACACTTCCCGCTGCCTCGGCAAAGCAGCCAGCATAATTAAGGACCCCACGCACCTCGGACATTCTCTCTTCCACCTTCTTCCGTTGGGAAAAAGATACAAAAGTCTGAGGTCGCGCACAAAACCGACTCAAGAACAACTTCTTCCTGCTGCTGTCAGACTTTTGAATGGACTTACTTTGCATTAAGTTGATCTTTCTATACACCCTAGCTATGACTGTAACACTACATTCTGCACTGTCTCATTTCCTTCTCTATGAACGGTATGCTTTGTCTGTATAGCGCGCAAGAAACAATACTTTTCACTGTATGTTAATACATGTGACAATAATAAATCAAATCAAATCAAATGAAATCAAAAGACCCGCCAAGCAAGCCAATCAGATGCCGGTAGCTTTTGTGCTCAGTAGCGCCAGTGGGGAGGCGGTGGCTGCTGTCCAAAGGACACCCCCGGATTCCAGGGTCATGGTGGAGCCAGGTTACAGGTAAGCAATGTGGGGGTTGGTTCACGGGGGGGGGGGGGGGGGGGGGGGGGGGGGGGATTCAGAAGCATGGGTGGGAAGGTGACTCTTAGCAGGCCACTCCATTCCCAATAGGCAGAGAGTTTACCCAGTGGCCAACAATCAGCACCACCTAGACATCTAATTCCCTCTTTGTGGGATCTTACTGTGCGCACGTTGCCCACACTTTTATCAACACCACAAGTGACTACACAAGTCATACGAGCATACAAATCAGGGGCAGGAGTAGACCACCCGGCCCTTCAAGCTTGCTCTGACATTCAATAAGGTCATGGCTGATTTAATTTTAACCTCAACTTCATGGCTGGAATTTTACCGGCCCGCCCTCCACGGGAATGGGAGCGGGTGAGGGATGGACCAATGGGAAGGGACCTCGGTCGGGATTTTATGGTTTCAGGATGAGTGAGGTTGTAAAGTCCTGCCCCATTTCTGCCTCCCCCCGATAATCCTTCACCCCCGCGTTAATCTTGAATCTAACCATCTCTGCCTTAAAAATATTCAAAGGCACATCCTCAGCCATCTTCTGAGGAAGAGAATTTCAAAGCCTCACCAATCTTTCCGAGAGAAAAAATCCTAATCTCGGTTTTAAGTGAGCGCTGCCTTATTATTTTTAAACAGTGGCCAATAGAATCAATACAGTGCAGAAAGAGGCCATTGGGCCTGCACTGACAACAATCCCACACAGGCCCTAACCCGATAACCCCATGTGTTTACCCTGCTAAACCCCCCGACACTTAGAGGCAATTGAGCAAGGCCAATCAACCTAACCCACACATCTCTGGACTGTGGGAGGAAACTGAAGGAAACCCACGCAGAAACAGGGAGACCTTGCAAACTCCACACAGAGAGTTACCCAAGGCCGGAATTGAACCCGAGTCCCTGGCGCTGTGAGGCAGCAGTGTTAACCACTATGCCACCGTGCCGCCCGAGTTCTCGCACAAGAGGAAATATCCTCTCCACATCCACCCAGTCAGGATCATCTATGTTTTAATCAAGCCGCCTCTTACCCTTTCAAACTCCAGCAAAGACAAGCCTAGCCTGTCCAACCTACCCTCATAAAATAATCCAAGCATTAATCTAGTAATCTTCCTCAGAACTGCCCCCAATGCATTTACATCTTTCCTTGAATAAGATCAATACAGTGCACAATACTCTGAATGTGTCTTCATCAATGCCCTGCCTAACTGAAGCATAACCTCCATACTCAACCCCTCTCACAATAAACAATAACATTCTATTAGCTTTCCTAATTACTTGCCATACCGCGATACTGACCTATTTTGATTCATGCATGAGGACACCCAGACCCCTCTGCATCTCAGAGTTCTGCAATCTCTCACCATTTAGATAATATGCTGCTTTTTAATTCTTCCTGCCACAAATGGGCAATTTCATGGTTTCCCACATTATACTCCATTTGCCAGATCTTCGCCCACTCACCTAACTTACCCATATCCCTTTGCAGCCTCCTTATGTCCTCTTCACAACTTAATTTCCTATCTATTTTTGTGTGATCAGCAATTTTTTGCAACCACACTTTCTGTCCCTTCATGCAAATAATTTGTAAAAAGTTGAGGTCCCAGTACTGATATCCCGGTGACACACCACTCGTCACGTGCTGTCAAGCAGAAAATGACACATTCACGCCTACTCTCTGTTTTCTGGTAGCTACCCAATCTTCAATCCGTGCCAATATCTTAACCCTATACCATGAGCATTTTTCTGCAATAACCTTTGATGTGGCATCTTATCAAATGCCTTCTGAAAGTCTAATTACAGTACATCCACTGGTTCCCCTTTTCCACAGCACCTGTTACTTCCTCATAGAACTCCAACAAATTGGTTAAACATGATTTCCCTTGCACAGAACCATGTTGACTCTGCCTGATTACCCTGAACTTACCTAAATTCCCTGTTATAATGTCTTTAATAATAGCTCCTAACATTTTTCCTTTGACAGATGTTAAGCTAACTGGCCTGTAGCTTCCTGCATTCTGTCTCCTTCCCCTTTTTGAATAAAGGAGTTACATTTGCTACATTCCAATCTGGTGGAACCTTCCCTGAATCTAGTGAATTTTGGAAAATTAAAACCGATGCATCAACTATATGACCAGCCACTTCTTTTATGATGAAGTCCATCTGGACTTGGAGACTTGTCAGCCCACAGTTCAGTACCACTTCCCTGGTGATTTTAACTTTCTTGAGTGCCTCCTTCCTTTCCATTTCCTGATTTGCAACTATTTCTGGGATGATACTTATATCTTCTACAGTGAAGACTGATGCAACATATCTGTTCAATTCATCTGCCATCTCCTTATTTTCCTCCTCAGATTCACTTTCAATAGGACCAACGCTCAGTTTGTGAACACTTTTTAAAAAATATTTATAGGTGGTCTGACTATCTGTCTTCATGTTTCTCGCGTATTGTAATTTTCCCTCATTAATCCTTTCGTCATTCTTTGTTTTTTTTAATGTTCTGTTCTATCTTTTGACTTGCCACCCATTTTGCGCAACTAAATGTTGTTTGATAGTATCTTTGACTTTTTTAGTTAACCACAGATGGCGAAGTTCGCCCCTTGGAATTTTATTTTCATTGGAATGTATCTATTATGTATTCTGAAATAACACATCTTTCCACATTTTATCCCTTACACACAATATTTAGTTTAAAACTCTCTCTCTACTTCCTATTTAATGTGATTCACAAGAATACTGGTCCCAGCATGGTTTTGGTGTACACCGTCCCAATAGTATAGCCCCCACTTTCCCCAATACTGGTGCCAGTGTCCCACAAACCAGAACACACTGCTCCCACATCAATCTTTCATCCACTTATTCATCTCTTTAATTTTGTGCACTCTCTGCCAATGTGAGCATGGCTCAGGTCACAATCCCGAGATTCCAACCTTTGAGGTTCTGCTTTTTAATTTAGTGCCTAGCTCCTCATAGTCTCAGTGCAGAACCTCTTTCCTCGTCCTATCATGGCATTGGTACCTATATGGGCCATAACAAATGGATTCTCCACCCCAACCCCCACCCCCGCCACTGCAACTTCCTCTCCAGCCCTGAGCAGATGTCCCAAATCCTGACACCAGGCGGGCAACACCGCCGTCTCAATCTTTGTTGCAGAAAACACTGTCAATCCCCTTCACTATACTGTCCCCTACTGCCACTACATTCCTTTTGTGCTCCCCCCCCCCCACTTGAATGGCCTCCTGTACCACAGTGCCATAGTCAGTTAGCTCATTCACCCTATAGCCCCACACTCTCACCCAAACAAGCTGGGAGAACCTCAGACCTATTGGGCAATTACAGAGGCTGACAGTCCTGCCATCTGAATCCCCTTACCTCTTTCACTCGCTGTCACACCCTCCTGTGTGCCTGACCCCCAACCAAATCCGAAGACTCACTCCTAAGGCATGCCCGCTACGACTCGCATCAACTTTTACAGCTGCACCGTTGACAGCAATCCTTCTGGTTGTATCAAAGCTTGGTATGACTCCTCCTCTGTCCAAGACCGCAAGGAACTACAAAAGGTCGTGAACGAAGCCCAGCCCATTACTCAAACCAGCCTCCCACCCATTAACACTGTCGACACTTTCCGTTGTTGCCTCAGAAAAGCAGCTAGCGTAATCAAAGTCCCCACGTGCCCCGGACATTCTCTCTTCCACCTTCTTCCATTGGGAAAAACATACCAAAAGTCTGAGGATGCGTACCAAGAACAGCTTCTTCCCTCCTGCCATCAGCCTCTTGAACACACCTGCCTCGCATCAAGTTGATCTTTCTCTGCACCCTAGCTATGACTGTAACACTACATTCTGCACCGTCTCCTTTCCTTCTCTATGAACAGTATGCGTTGTCTGTATAGCGCGCAAGAAACAATACTCTTCACTGGATACTAATACATGTGACAATAATAAACCAAATCAAATCAAAAACAAAAATCTTAGGGCTGGAATAGGCTTTGACCACTTTCCAGTTACTCAAATACGTGAAGCGCTTTGTGATGTTCTGAGTATGTGAAGGACACTATAGAAACACATGCTTTTCGTCTGAGCCGTTCCAGAGGCATTGCCCACATTCCATTTACAACAAAGATAAGACTTTTGAGATATTTTCTTGCGCAATGTCAAGGCACTTCAATCTAACAATAGAAGAATCTTTCATTTTGCAATAAGCATTCATGCACAATCACATGAACGCTATTCAGTCAACATAATGAAAATGATCTGACCCAGCCCTTTAACAGGTCTAACTGCACCCATGCCTCTGCCTTGCATCAATATTTCACCCTTGGCAGTGCTTACGCAGAGGTCCATCCTAACGCTTGACAGATGAAGGAAATCAATGGGTGGGATTTTCCAGCCCTTCCCGCCAGCCGGACCTTCCAATCCCACTGACGGTGACCCCCCCCCTTCCCCCCCCGACCCACTCCCTTGCCCCCCCCCCCCCCCGCAGGTTCCCCGGCGATGGGATGAGTGAGCTATGCATGACACCGTAGACTTTGGAGGGACCAGAAGATCCCACTGGCGGGCTGGCTCCACTGTTGGAAAACATGCTGTAGAGGGTGGGGTCGGGGGAGGAAAATCTGACTCAGTGTCTTTTGACATGCACTCTGACCCACAGTGCCCGTTGCAGTCACAGAGACCCGAGGCGGCATGGTGGCACAGTGGTTAGCACTGCTGCCTCACAGCGCCAGGGTCCAGGGTTCGAATCCTGGCTTGGGTCATTGTCTGTGCGGAGTTTGCACGTTCTCCCCATGTCTGCGTGGGTTTCCGCCGGGTGCTCCGGTTTCCTCCCACAGTCTGAAAATGTGCGGGTTAGGTGGATTGGCCATGTTAAATTGACCTTGGTGTCAAGGGCAATAGCTAGGGTAAATGCCTGGGGTTATGGGGATGGGACCTGGGTGGGATTGTGGTCGGTGCAGACTCGATGGGCCGAATGGTCTCCTTCTGCACTATAGCATTCCCCCCTTCCCCTGCTTCCCCTCTCCCCCAGCCCCCTTCCCCCTCCCCTTCACTTCTCCTGCTTTCCCCCTCCCCCACCTTCCCCCCTCCGATTAATCACAGTGACCAGTGCAAACCATAATTGCGTACTGCACTCCCAATGGTCTTTGAACCCACAGTGCCTACTGCCCATGCTCTCAATTCCACTCAGCTAAAATTCCCTTTCAAAACATTCCCGACTCTGTAACTCTCCCAGCAGTCCCCGTTCCATCGCTGAAAATTCTTGCAAATTGTAAACAAACATTAAGATTTACTCCACATTCTTTCAAGGTGAATGTTTTGAACTCAGCCGGAGATGGGCGTTTGGCTTCCGATTCTGTAATGTGTTCACCTGTTCCATTCCCAGCGCTATCTGATCATAATAAGGTGAATTGAGAAGTAAGGAGGTCATAGGAAGGGCAACACAGCTGAAGCGAGTCTCACTCAAAGATGCAGAATTTTCCCGTCCCGCCTGCCACAGGAATCATAGCGAGCGGGGGCGGACCATGGAAAGGTTACGTTGACCTCAGGCGGGATTTTCCGCTCTTGGGGGGCTAGCGCAGATGGAAAATCCCGCCCAAAGTGTTTACTAATAACAGTACCTGATTAGATGCTGTTCCCCGTTACAAATAAACACAGCTTGCTATGTTTTAATGGATTTAAGACGCCTAGCTGACCAGGGAGGTGGCGGCATAGTGGTATTGTCACTGGACTGGTAATCCAGAGAGCAGGGTAATGCTCTGTGGACCTCAGTTCAAAGCCCACCAAGGCAGATGGTGAAATTTGAATTCAATAAATATTTGGAATTAAAAGTCTAATGGTTGCCATAACGACACATCTGGTCCACAGGGAGCGGTCAAAATGAGTCGTGGAGATATATTTAAAAAGCAACGAGGGAGTTTATGAGGGAGAGGAGGTTATGATGGCAGGTTTAGATAAGGAAAGAGGAGGCTGGAATGGATCATGAACACCAGTAGGGCTGAATGGCCTGTTTCTGTTCTGTGTATACTAAAGTTAAAGTAAAGTTTATCTATTAGTCACAAGTAAGGCTTACATTAACACTGCAATTAAGTTACTGTGAAATTCCCCTAGTCGCCACAGCCCGGCGCCTGTTCAGGTCAATGCACCTAACCAGCACATCTTTCAGAATGTGGGAGGAAACCGGAGCACCCGGAGGAAACCCCACGCAGAGACGGGGAGAATGCGCAAACTTCGTACAGACAATGACCCAAGCTGGGAATCGAACATGGGTCCCTGGCGCTGTGAAGCAGCAATGCTAACCACTGTGCCGCCTATGTACTAAAAATGTACAAAAAAACAATAAATGTTTTCTCGCAGTTTAAAGTGCGTCAGCTAGCTCTCCCACCCGTGACACATCACATCTGATTCTGACCCCAGCCTTGCCTCCATCACTCTCACTCACAGACACATCATTCTTTGGCTGAAATTTTCCGGCTGTTCACGCCAGCGGGATTCTCTGGTCCCGCTGCAGTGAATGGAGATTTGGATGACCATCAAATTCTCCACCCTCGCTTGCCGCAGCGGCGAGATGTGAACGGCCAGAAAATTCTGGCCTTTATCTCTCTCCTTCCCTACATTCAGGAACTCTGGTGGATTTTATTTCTAACCCCCTCCATAATTTGGGATAACACTGGACATTGTCGAGTCAGCTGCGGCCTGCTATTACAGCAGAGCGAGGGACTTAAACATGGTTCTTATCCGAACAGTCCCCTTTCACACTGCGCAGAGCGCCTATCGTAATATTGGACAATCAGTAACGACCTGTGAAAGTAAATAGAGGTCTTTGAAATGTGGATGTGAAGACGTATGCTAAAAATTCCACCTGCAGGCCAGAAGACAAATGAAGAGTCATAGGTCACAGAATCCCTACAGTGCAGAAGAAGGCCATTCAGCCCATCAAGTCCGTACTGACCACAATCTGGTCCGTACTGACCAGGCCCTATTTCCATTTATCTACCCTGCTAATCCCCCTGACACTAGGGTCAATTTAACATGGCCAATCAACCTAACCCGCGCATCTTTTGGACTGTGGGAGGAAACCGGAGCACATGGAGGAAACCCACGCGGACACGGGGAGAATGTGCAAACTTCACACAGACAGTGACCCAAGCCGGGAATCGAACCCGGGTCACTGGCGCTTTGAGGCAGCGCTGCTAACCACTGTGTCGCCTCAAAGAGATGCTTGTGATTGCAAGAGCAAAACAACTCCAAATAGCAACAACCAGAAAAGAGAATGTCAGTTTTCCGGACAATTGATCAAAGCTGGAAAGCTACAGAGATCTCTTCCAGGGGACAAAGTGGAAGGCAGCAGAAAGAGCAGTAAACCTAGGCGTTGTCGATCGACGGACGTCACAGAGTGGTTGCAGATGAGTTACAGCGGATGTGTGAGGCTTGTATGAGACAGAGTGTGATAGCTGATCTTTCCTTCTGGGGACAGCAACAAGCAGCAAGTAAGCAAATACGTTCATCGGAAGAAGCCAAAGCGTATTTCTCATATCCATTTGAGTCCAAGTTACTTTCCTCACTGCGAGCTCGATCTCGTTGAGCATGTCGGGGCCTGCATTCCACTTATTAACTGCTGGCAATTACTTTGCCGGTGGCTACGACCATCATTCAGGGTTAATTTATTAGCTTCTGTGACCCCAGTGGAGATTGAAGACCGATAGGCGCAGTCTGAGAGCAGCACATTGCATCACACCATTTGCCCGCACTTTGCTATGTATTAAAAACTGAGAGACCTGCCAACAATTAACTCAGCATGATATCAAAACCATCATCGCAGTCAAAGAGCAGATAGTCATGCCAGCTCAAAAGGGTGATGAATATCCTACAACTCTCCCATCTCCCACATCTGTGTGTACGTATGAATGAATTTATATTATAGATACATACATATGAACATTTGTCCATAAATACTTTGATATATATGCTTTGTTTATTTATTAGTGTCACAAGTAGGCTTACATTAACACCTGCAATTGAGTTACTGTGAAAATCCCCTAGTCGCCACACTCCGGCGCCTGTTCGGGTACACTGAGGGAGAATTTAGCACGACCAATGCACCTAACCAGCACGTCTTTCGGACTGTGGGAGGAAACCGGAGGAAACCCATGTAGACACAGGAAGAACGTGCAGACTCCGCACAGACTGTGACCCAAGCCGGAATCGAACCCAAGTCCTGGAGCTGTGAGGCAGCAGTGTTAACCACTGTGCCACTGGGGAGAACAAATGTAAGGATTGAAACACCTTCAGGAAAGGAAGGAAGAAAATTGGAAAGAGGTAAAGCACCGGACGAAAGGCAGGTTTAAGTGTGAGAGAGCTTCTGCGTGGCAGATGGATCCTTGCAGAGTGGCGGTGCAGGGCATTTTATGATCTTTTTAAAAGACATTTACTCCATTCTTTAAGTTACAAAGCCAATGCTCAGAGTGCACTGGGCAAACCCAAATCCGTCTCCTTCCTCGCTCCAAAAACCAAATTCAAAATGCAATTCAAGGTCCCCACAAGGATCATAGAATCCCTACAGTGCAGAAGGAGGCCATTTGGCCCATCGAATCTGCACTGACCACAATCCCACCCTATTCCCATGACCCCACATATTTACCCTGCTAATCTCCCTGACACGAAGGTCAATTTAGCATGGCCAATCAACATAACCCGCACATCTTTGGACAGTGGGAGGAAACCGGAGCACCCAGAGGAAACCCACGCAGACACGGGGAGAATGTGAAAACTCCACACAGACAGTGACCCGACGCTGGAATCGAACTCAGGTCCCTGACGCTGAGAGGCAGTAGCACTGTGCCACTGTGCCACTCTATGGGTATGTACATAATATGTAGGAACATGAGGGGTGCGATTCTGTGGGCCCATTCGCTGCCTGCACAAAGCCCATTATGGTCATTAAATCTCGCGAGAGGGCCATAACCGGATTTGCAGCAACGAGATCGTGATTTGAGATCTCCCCTGAACCCTGCCAGCGACGTAATCAGGTTCACGTGAAAGGAAGTGAACCTGATTTCCATGAATTTGCATTTTATTAAAAGGCTTAAACGTAGAAAATAGGAGCAGGAGTAGGCCATTCGATCCTGCTCTGTCATTCATTATGATCATCGCTGATCATCCAACTCAGTAACCTGTTCCCACTTGAGGCAGCACAGTGGCACAGTGGTTAGCACTGCTGCCTCACAGCGTCAGGGACCCGTGTTCGATTCCCAGCTTGGGTCACTGTCTGGGTAGAGTCTGCACATTCTCCCCGTGTCCGTGTGGATTTCCTCCAGGTGCTCCGGTTTCTTCCCACAGTCCGAAAGATGCATTGGCCATGCTAAATTCTCCCTCAGCGTACCCAAACAGGTGCCAGAGTGTGGCGACTAGAGGATTTTCACAGTAACTTCATCGCAGAGTTAATGTACGCCTACTTGTGACACTAATAAATAAACTAAACACTTTCTCTCATATCCTTCGCCCCAAGAGCAATATCTTATTCCTACTTGCAAACATACAATCACTCAAAAATCTACGTTTCATAAAATGTTGAATAGAAACATTTCGACTCATTTCAAAATGTCACAGCAGGAAAGTGCAATGATATTCACATTTTCTACATAGACCCTGTTGCACTCTGAAGTGCTTCAAGACAATAAGGAGAACATTACAAACATTTCATAACCGTCAATACAGAAAATGCGATGATGTTCAAATTATCTACATAAGGTCATGTTGCTCTCTGAGGCACTTCAACGCAGTTGCATTTACTATATACAGTCAAGAACAGACATGCAGTCTGAGGGATGCTCCACGATTACCAGCCCCTTGGTGTATTGTGGCGGAAAGGCCTTAACACACTGGTTTTTCCCCATGGATCCTTTACCATGGCTGCCCAAGCTTGAGTACTTACCTCAGCACACAGTCCTGGTCCATGGAATATGCCACTTGGACGAGGACAACACATTTGTTGTAAACTAATTTTATTGCTTTCTCAGAGTTACAAAGCCAATGCGCACAGTGAACGGGGCAACCCATCTCCTTGCTTGCTCCAAAAACCAATTCAAATTCAAATTGAATCCAATGTGTGGTCCTCACAAAAGAGACATATTAGATCCAAGCTGACAAGAACAGGTGTCACACCTGATCGCACACTCGATCCTACGCTTTATCTTCAATTCTCTACACACGTAGGGCAATCGGCAGGAACAGTGAGAAGTCTCACAACACCAGGTTAAAGTCCAACAGGTTTATTTGGAACCATGAGCTTTCAGAGCACTGCATTCATCAGGTGAGTGGCATCTTCTTGGAGATTCTCTCCTCTTTGAGCCGGCAGTTTGCGGTGTTGGTGGTAGCCATGATGTGGAGATGCTGGTGTTGGACTGGGGTGGGCACAGTAAGAAGTCACAACACCAGGTTAAAGTCCAACAGGTTTATTTGGTGTCACGAGCTTTCAGAGCGCTGCTCCTTCATCAGGTGAGTGGATTCAATCAACAGGAAGTAGCTACCCTGTCCATCTTTTTGTAAACCTCTCCTTAAGCTCACTGAGGTCAACTGTTTCTCCCTAAGCTGCTAGTTTAGCACAATGATGAGGATTGAACATGGGAGCTCCTGGTCTGTTTGCCGCTGTAGTGGGCAAGCTGTGCAGGCATTCACATGGGACCTCTCATCACATCTTCAAGAGATCTCAAAGTGCTTTACAATTAATTAGGTTACCCTTTGGAAACACAGTGACTGCAACTTGTTAATTAAAAAGGCAGCCAATTTCTGCACAGCTCGATGCCAATGATGACAGTGAGGTGATTGAGTCTGTGTTGTTGGCCCAGGTTGAATGGCAAATGCTGGATGAGGAGATGACTCATCTTCAATAGATAAGCACTCTTACATCCAACTGGACAGACTGGGAGAAGGTGAGTGCTGGGCATCATAGGTGACACAGTGGTTAGCACTGCTGCCTCACAGCGCCAGGAACCCGGGTTCAATTCTGGCCTCGGGTCACAGACTGTGTGGAGTTTGTACATTCTCCCCGTGTCTGCGTGGGTTTCCTCCAGGTGCTCCGGTTTCCTCCCGCAGTCCAAAGATGGATTGGCCATGCTAAATTGCCCCTTAGTGTCAGGGGAGCAAGTAGGGTAAATACAGGAGTTACAGAGATAGGGCCTGGGTGGGATTGTGGTTGGTGCAGGTTCGATGGGCCGAATGGCCTTCTCCTGCACTGTAGAGATTCTATAGTCCTCGATCTCTTACACTAAGACTATGATCCCCTGGTTCTCAAAACTCCAACCAGAGGAAGGAGCCCCACAGCAGTGACCTCTTCAATCTCGTGAATATTTCTGTGAGATCAGCTTTTGGTCAGATATCTCCAAACCACCATTGTAAACCCCCACTATCCTCCAGGGTTTTTTTCCCTTCAGTTTAGACCAAATCAGTCCCAGATTTTCATTCAGTTTAACCATCCCTGATCAATTGGGCCACAATTTACAACTGTGAGATTTATACCTCAGTTGCACCATAGAGTCATAGAGGTTTACAGCATGGAAACAGGCCCTTCGGCCCAACTTATCCATGCTGCCTTTTTTTTTTAACCAGTAAGCTAGTCCCAATTACGCACAGTTGGTCCATATCCCTCTATACCCATCTACACCAGTTGGGCCTCTCCGCCCTATTTTTGCTACAACACTTGGCTGGAATTTTCCAGCTGTTCTCGTCAGCGGGATCTTCCAGTCCCACCGACAGCAAACCCTCGTCAAGGGTTTCCCAGCGGCAGGGAGTGGAGAGAATGGGAAACCCCACTGACAGAATCATAGAATCCCTACAGTGCAGAAGAGGCCATTCGGCCTATCGCAACTCTGTCAGAGTCTGCATTGACTCTCTGACAAAATATCATACCCAGGTCCTCTCCCTTGCCCTTTCCCTGTAACTCCATACATTTCCCATGGCCAATCCATCTAACCCGCACATCTTTAGACTGTGGGAGGAAAGCGGAGCACCCAGAGGAAACCCAAAGCTCCGTGTGTCATCGACACTCCAGGCACTTCCAGAAACCAAAGAAACTGAGCACCATCAAGAAGGATTAAGCGATAAACATTGCTCAACACCAGAGAGGCAGAGTAGATGGGCCAAATGGCCTCCTTCTGCACTGTAGAGATTCTGTGATTCTTAAGGCCCAGCCAACAGAAAGCAAGGTCACCAAAGTTGCAGCAATTAATCCAGGGGCCAGAGTTTGAGGTGCACAGATATCTTGGGAGGATTGTGGGACTGGTGGAGATTACAGAGATAGAGCGGTCATAGAGGGATTTGAAAACAAGGATGAGAATTTTAAAATCAAGACGTTACTTGACTGGGAGCCAATGTAAAGTTTTCAAAGTTCATTTGTTAGTGTCACAAGTAGGCTTACATTAACACTGCAATGAACTTACTGTGAAAATCCCCGAGTCACCACACTCTGGCGCCTGTTCGGGTACAATGAGGGAGAATTTAACACGGCCAATGCACTTAACCAGCACATCTTTCAGACTGTGGGAGGAAACTGGAGCACCCGGAGGAAACCCACGCAGACACGGGGAGAACGTGCAGACTCCACACAGACAGTGGCCCGAGGCTGGAATCGAACCCGGGTCCCTGGTGCTGTGAGGCAGCAACACTGTGCTACCGTGTCACCTTCACAAAAAGACCACGTACATTAATACAATACCAAAAGAGAAAATGCTGGAAAATCTCAGCAGGTCTGGCAGCATCTGTAAGGAGAGAAAAGAGCTGACGTGTCGAGTCCAGATGACCCTTTGTCAGAGCTTTGACAAATTGACTCGAACCGTCAGCTCTTTTCTCTCCTTACAGATGCTGCCAGACCTGCTGAGATTTTCCAGCATTTTCTCTTTTGGTTTAAGGTTCCGGCAACCTCAGTAATTTGCTTTTATACATTAATATAATGCCTTTCAATACCTCAGAATGTCACAAAGTGTTTTAGAACCAAGTAGTTATTGAAGCGGAGCAACTGTTTCAATGTAGAAAATGAGGCAGTCAATTCGCGCACAGCAAGCTCCCACAAACAGCAAGATGATAATCGGATAATCGGATGAACGGATCATCCATTTTTAAGAGTTGCTTGAAGTGTAAATATTGTCAGGACAACAGGTAAAACAAGTAAAACCTGTGCTTCTAAAAAAGTGGCGTCACACAGGGGGCGGGATTTTCCTGTCCCACCTGCCACGGGGAACGTAGCGGGCAGGACACGGGCCATGTAAAGGTCCCCTGACCTCAGGCGGGATTTTCTGGTCTTGGGGTGAGCGTGGCTGGAAAATCCCACCCGAGGTCAAAGGACCTCTTGTGCCCACTTGGGGGGACTCTCAGTTTAAAGTCATCTCTGAATCACCATCACCTTTGGTAGAGCAACATTCAGTCCTCATCTCTAACCAACTGGTGTTTGCGCAGAGGTTTTCCGAGTAGTCTATTGGAGTTGCAAGTGTGGCATTCAGTCTCCCTGCACACCCAGTGGGATTCATAAATACGTTTAAATGAGCGGCTGGGAAAATGGAAGGGAAATAGAAAGTGGCAGATTGCGTGTCACACTCAAGTCAGCCAAGCTCACACCAATGGTCCATCTGTCAGACTGAACTCCGGGTGCCAGCTCCATTTGCCCCCCTCCCAGCTGGTATAATTGCGACTCTGCGGGTCGTCAACACTCGGGGCACTTCCAAAGAAGCAAAGAAACTAAGCTCCATCAAGGAGGACAAAGCGATAAACATTGCTCAACACCAGAGAGGCAAACAAGAGATACTGAGGCTGGAGAATCCTTTTACTCACCGCAGCTCATCCCAGTCTGATGCTTACGAGAAATGAAGGCTGCTACAAACAGACAGAAGGGAGGGACAGGAGGAGGGCACAATCTGTCCAGCTTCCTCCTAGCAGAATAGGTTACTCAGAAAACAAATCTGCCCTTAGTCACAGAAAGAAAAACAACCGTGTTGTAACACTGATCGCTTATGAAAAACATCTGCTTATTTGAATTCTTTGCTTTGAATAACTCAGGCATGCCTCATCAGTGAGAGAGGCTGGAGCTGTGAATGGTACGATACTGAAACATCAAAACATCCTTCCTGGGGATGTCAATGTTGCACAAATTCTGGGCGTGGAATTTTTCACTCATGTACCTGAGGTGTCGCCGCTATTCGCCCAAACCACTTTCTGGTTCAGAGATTGTTTGTTTTTTTTCCCCTCCCTTTGTAAGTCTCAAGTCAGCAGCGCGCTGGCCTCAGACTCAGGAGCCTGTGCTCCGTGAACCCATGCACCTTATCACCACTCTCCAGCACTGAGGGGATGCTGCGCTCCCGGAGGTACCGTTATTTGGAGGAGACACGGCCCGCATCTGCATTCCTGCTCCCTTGTGCAACTCATCATAGAATCCCTAGAGTGCAAAAGCAGACCATTCAGCCCATCGAGTCGACACCAACTCTCCGACCGAGCGTCCAACCCAGACCCGATCCTCATAACACCACGTATTCACCCCGCTAATCCCCCTAACCTGCACAGCTTGTGATACTAAGAGGCAAATTAGCATGGCCAATCAACCTACCCTGCGCATCTTTGGAGTGTGGGAGGAAACCGGAGCACGTGGAGGAAACCCACGCAGACACGGAGAGAATGTGCAAACTCCACCCGAGGCCGGAATTGAACCCGGGTCCCTGACGCTGTGAGGCAACAGTGCTAACCACTGTGCCACAGTGCCACCCAGGCATTAGGGGAGATGGTTGGTGTAGTGGTAATGTTACTGGATTAATAATCCTGGGGCTCATGTTAATGTTCTGAAGACACAGTTCAAATCCTGCCATGGCAGCTGGTGGAATTTAAATTAACTGAATAAGTATGGAATATACATTTAGACTTGGTGCTGATGACCATAAAACCATTGCTGATTGTTGGAAAAATCTACCTGGCTCGTTAATGTTCTTTAGGGAAGGAAATCGACCATCCTTACCCTGTCTGGCTTACAGGTGGCTTCAGACCCACAGCCTTCTGAAATGGCCCAGCATGCCACTCAGTTCAAGGGGCAATTAGGGATAGGCAATGAATGTTGGCCTTGCCCAGTGACACCCACATCCCATGAAAGAATGTTTCTAAAATTCTCCCCACCCACAATTTCCTCCGCCCTCCAATCTGGGGCACATTCCTTTCTCTGAACGGAAGTATTGGGCATTGCTGATGCCCTTATTTTAAGGCTGGACAGCCAAGATATTGACATAACTATTGAGAGAGCCACACTGCAAATATTAAAGCAGGGCCAAAGAATTACTGGAGTCAACTTAAAAAGCACACTGTAACACGACAGGCGGGATTTTAAGGCCTCGCTCGTCCCGAAACCGTAAGAACCCGCCCGAGATTGACGGACGTTTCCATTGTCCGCCCCTCGTCCGATTCTATGACGGGCGGGGCGATAAAATTCCAGCAAATGTCTTGCGGTTGAGACATCAAACCAAGGGTCCCACCTGCATCTTTCAGCTGGATTTAAGAGATGTGCATTTCGAAGATGAGCGGAGGAGTGTCCCCGGACGGGAACGTCTGAGAAAGGTGCCAGTACGTAGGAAGGAAATCATTCCAAAATAACGTCCACATTCCATGATTCTCAATGAGAAATGACAAGTCTGTGCTTGGGGCCAGTTTCAAAAGATAAATATTTAGCCATCTTCACAGGATGTTATAGGATTAAAGTAGGGTCGCGGCAAGGTCGTCAGTACAAAACTGCACCAGAAGGGGAGAAGGCGTTTTCTTTGCAGAGGGTTCTTCACTGAGCTCTCGGCTTTAATCCAGATGTTGACCCATGGAGAAAGAGAAATGGTTCCCCAAGGTGTAAAAAAATCAGCTAAAGGATAGGGATGAGCTCGAAGGGGCCTGATGGTAATGGAAAAAAATAGACGGAGGGAGCTTGGGTTAGAGTTGGCTCCCTGAGGAAATCATGATGTGGAGATGCCGGCGTTGGACTGGGGTAAACACAGTCAGAGGTCTAACAACACCAGGTTAAAGTCCAACAGGTTTATTTGGTAGCAAAAGCGACACAAGCTTTCAGAGCCTTAAGCCCCTTCTTCAGCTCCTTCTTCACCTGACGAAGGAGCAGCGCTCCGAAAGCTTGTGGCTTTTGCTACCAAATAAACCTGTTGGACTTTAACCTGGTGTTGTTAAACTTCTTACTCCCTGAGGAAAGTCAGAGGGCACTACAGAATGTTAGAGACAATGGCGGCAATTCTCCCAACGTGGCCCGCAGCTTTTCTGGCGAGTCGCGGTGGGAGATGCGCCTCACCGGCCTTGTACCGGGATTCACGCATGCGCCGGGAACGCATCTCCCAGAGCCGACGAACAGTCGCCGGTCAGACCACGCTGGAAACCGGCGGGAAGGCAGGTAAGTCATTTGAATCTGTTTTAAATGTATTTTTAAAATGTTTAGCAGTTCATTATCGGGAACTTTCAGGTCCCGGTTGAATCTCCCACCCCGCCAGGAGTACTTCCATTCCGGCAGGGTTCAGATTAGCTCCCCACGTTCGGGGAACTAGCGGGAGACCCCGCTGGAATAAAGGGGGGGGCAATCGGGGCTCTCCCGGGGGTTGGGCACTGGGGGGGGTGCACCCTGGGCATGGGCACCCTGGCAGTGCCAGCCTGTGCACGCTGGCATTGCCCAAGGGGCAAAGTGCCCATGCCCAGGGGGCATCTTGCACTGCCCATCGGGGATTGGGAAGTGCCAAGGGGGTGGGGCCTATTTTGGGTGGGGCCTAGGGGCAATCAGTGAGAGTGGGGGTGCCTCTGCTACTCTGCATGGCGATCGGTCTGAGTTGGAGGGACGGCAGCAATTGGGGCGGGTTTGCCAGAGGGTGGGTGTTCCTGCCCCCCCAGGCCGGGGGGGGGGCGGGGGGGTCAGTGGGTGGGAGAGTCTGCTGGGGTGAGGGGGATAGGGGATCGCCACTGCTGGGGGCGGTGGGCTGGACATCGGAGCTCTCCAGGGCGGGAAGGGGTCAGGGCTGGCCCAGGGATCGTTATGGGGGCTGCGATTGGGCCGTGGGGGGGTGGGGGGCTGGAGGGGCAGCACTGCAGGGGTCCCGGGCTGGCCAGCGATTGAGCTGGCCAGCAAATGGGGAGACTGACAGATCGGGGCCACTGCGCATGCGCAGAGTTCCAGAACTATCAGACTCTGGCACGAATAGGCGCCGCCCCCTTGGGTTTTTATTGAGATTCACGATTGGGACCTCTGCAGTGCACAGAGTGCGGAGATTCAGGTCTGAATCTGCACTGAGAAAATAGTCGTGATCTGGAACAGCTTTCCCACCAATTCAGTACTTTTGGGAGAATCGCCCCCAGTGTTTGGGAGAAACTAGACAAATAGCGTTTGGGGTGCAAGGAGTCTCTCACTTCACTATCCTGTTCATAGAATCCCTACAGTGCAGAAGGAGGCCGTTCAGCCCATCGAGCCTGCACCGACCACAATCCCACCCACCCCATAACCCCACATATTTACCCTGCTAATCCCCCTGACACTAAGGGACAATTTATCATGCCCAATCAACCTAACCCGCACATCTTTGGAGTGTGGGAGGAAACCGGAGCACCCGGAGGAAATCCACATGGACACAGGGAGAACAGACAGTGACCCAAGCTCATAACTGTTCCAAGACAAACTGACCGTCCTTACACGCTCTGGCCTAGAGGTGAGTTGGGTCCCACATCATTGTGGTTGGCTCATAGCTGCCCTCTGATGTGGCCTAGCAACAGAAGGCTCATAACTGCCCTACTTAAGGGCAACCGGGGATGAGCAATGGCGTCTTTACCAGAAATGCCACAAGCTAAGGACCTTTTTTTTTCTAATTTGCACTCTCACTCCGATATTAGGTCTCATTTGGCTGTTTGTGTGTGAGAGAGAGAGAGGCTGGAATTTTACCGACCCGCCCGCCATGGGAATCGGAGCGGGCAAGAGGCAGACAGTGAAAAGCTCTGTTGACCTCGGGCGGGATTTCACGGTTTCAGGATGAGCAAGGCCGTAAAATGCCCAGAGTGCGTGTGAGCAAGTGTGTGAGTGAGTGTGTGAGTGTGAATGTGTGTGCGCACAAGTGTGTGTATAGGTATGCGTGTACATGCATGAGTGAGTGTGTGTGTGTGTATGCAAGTGCGAGAGAGTGCATATTTGTGTATATGTGTTTGTGTGTGCGTGCATGTATCGGTATGAGTGTGTGTGGGTATGACCGTGTGTGCATGGGTCTGTATATGAGTGTGTGTGTGTTTGTATGTGTGAGTGTGTGCATGAGTGTTTGTGTGTATGATGTGAGTGAGAGTTTGTGAGAGAGTGTGTGTGAACGTGAGAAAATGAGTGAGAGTATGTGTGTGTTTGTGTGTATGTGTGTGAGTGTGCATGCGTATGAGCGTGTCAGTGTGTATGTAAGAGTGCGTATGAGTGTGTGTGTCTGTGCACGTATGTGTGGGTGTATGATTATGTGTATATATGAGTGTGTGTGTGTATGTGTGGGTATATGAGAGTGTGTGTGAATATGAGTGCGTGTATGTATGTTTGTGTGAGTATGGGCGGCACGGTAGCACAGTGGTTAGCACTGCTGCTTCACAGCACCAGGGTCCCGGGTTCGATTCCCGGCTCGGGTCACTATCTGTGTGGAGTTTGCACATTCTCCTCGTGTCTGCGTGGGTTTCCTCCGGGTGCTCCGGTTTCCTCCCACAGTCCAAAGATGTGCGGGTTAGGTTGATTGGCCAGGTTAAAAATTGCCCCTTAGAGTCCTGGGATGTGTAGGTTAGAGGGATTAGCGGGTAAAATATGTGGGGGTAGGGCCTGGGTGGGATTGTGGTCGGTGCAGACTCGATGGGCCGAATGGCCTCCTTCTGCACTGTAGGCTTTCTATGATTTCTATGAGTGTGTGCGTGTATATATATATGTGTGTGTGTATATCAGTGTATGTCTGTTGTATATGAGTGTGTGTGTGTTTATGACTGTGTGTATGTGAATGTGTATATGAGTGTGAGTAAGTGTGTGTGTGTATGTGTGGGTGTATATGAGTGTGTGTGTGTGTATGCGTGGGTCTGAGTGTGTGTGTATGCAAGTGTGAGACAGTGTGCATGTTTGTGTATATATATGTGTGAATGTGAGCAAATGAGCGAGAGTATGTGTGTGTGTGTGTGTGTGTATATATGAGTGTGTGTGTGCACATGAGTATGTGTGTGTACACAAGTTTAAACTATATAGTCTTCAAATACAAGGAAAGAAGATTAAAAACACTTTAGTTTGCATTGAAACCCAATGTCAGTACTGAAAGTTCCTCACTGTAAACGACCCTTTTATACTCCTCCTTCACTGGGTTCCTGGAATGTACAAAAGGCTGGATGGATTTCAATGACCCTGCTCGCAAAAAGATCTTTGGCCCGATCAGTGATTGGAGCCACATGGAGGACGACACACTCAGACCCTAACGAAGCAGCGACTCACTATAATTCCAGTGAAGAAGCGGAGAGAAAGCTCCAAGATTGCAGCTGATTTCTCCAGCAGACTGTGTGGCCTGAGCGGGTGATCCTTGCATTATCCAGAACCAAAAATCCAAAGGAAGAAAACCCCTAAATAACAGGCTGGTGTCTTGACGAACTGACCCCACCTCTCTAACCTAAGGGCAGCGGGCTTTATTTTTAGCTTGTCGACTCCACAATAAGAATCAGTACACAGTTCCAGCTCAAACTTACAATCTGATCAAATGCAGAATATCTGGTGGGGGGAGCGGGAGGAATTTTGAAGCCCATAATAATTTCGAGAGACCTTTTTAGCACAAGTCTCAGAGTGATGCGTTTCATTAATGTTACTGCACTTATTACATCCTAGTGTGTTTAAATCAAAGCTCACTTCAGTCTTTTCCCACTTCCATTACTTTAGTGTATTGGATCTGAAACTCTTTGCTTCCTCAGTCTATTATTCCTCTAGCCAATTACAGTCTCCCCTTTGCCTGTCTAATCTGGGTTTCACTTTTACCTGCTCTTCCAATGGTTTTCACTCTTCACTTTCAGTACGGGAATAGGGCATTGTGGTCGGTACAGAATCGATGGACCGAATGGCCTCCTCCTGAACTGTAGGATTCTATGATTCTATTCTGTGACTCTACTTCACTCTTCGTTCCCAAGTTGCGTTCACTTCAAAGGGAAAAAGGGATTTGGGGAAGAAACCTATGGATTCCATGGTGTCAAATTGTCTGTGACTACCTTTGTGTAACTTGAGGGGGGGGGGGGGGTTTCTTTAACAGAAGGGGGGAGTGGTTCTGGAGGGTGTGTGAGAGAGACCTTTGGGGAAGGTCTACCCAATTACCAGCCAACGCAGGCAGTTGAGAAGCCGCCTGCCAGCCTTTCCTGGGATCAGGACCCTTGGGTGGGGGGGTGGGAAATCCCAGCTGCCAAGAGCTGGGGGCCAATCAGAGGCAGGCAGCCCTTTCGCTGGTGGCTGGAAGGAGGTGGCCCCTGCCCAATGGACACTAAGGCCCAGGATCGTGGAGGGTTCTCAGGCCAGATGGTAAATAACAGGAGACAGGTCTGGTGGGGTGGGATTCGCGGGGCTGTTGGGGTGTTGGCAGGTGGGTGGGCAGCAGCAAGGGTAGAATGGTGGTTCTCAGTGCCCCTCCCGTTTCTCGGTGCTGGGCCCTTCGATCTGGTATTGAGTGTCTTTGAACGAGGGCCCTCCAGGGAGACCACAAGCAACCCACACAGGTTTCCCTGTCATACTCCCCGCATGGTAACAGACTCAGCTGCCCCTGGTTTAATACCAATGCTGACAGGAAGAGGTCCTTGCAGTAATTGCCCACATAAGGACCTCGGTTCATGGCGGAAAGCAAGGCAACCCATGGACTTGCCTGTCACAGACCTAATCAGGGGAGTAGAGAGAGGGGGGGGGGGGTTTAGCAGAGGTGGTGCAATCCCACCCCCACCTCCAACCTACCCAATAAAAATGCCCTCCCAGCCTCCAAACCCACCATAGAGGGAAGGCATTAAATACCACCCAAGGTGACAGGAACATTGGTTCCCAAAGATGGCATGGGATAGGTCCTCTCACATTTCCGTATCTTCCTCCTTTACCAACTTATTCTATCCCATGAAGCCCAGCAGTGAAGGATAAATCTGGAGCCAATCTTTACGCACGTATGTGAGGTTTCTTTTAATGGAGATACAGCGAGTTACAAATACGCAATTCCTAAACCCAATCACCAGTTACAGTCTCTTCCTTATATAAAGAGTACAAGTGAATCCCCAGTCAATGCCCACAACTTAAATACAATTAAACACTCAAATAATGTACAGTTAATAAACCTATCTTATGATGTTGGGCTATGTGCCCAGGCTGGGTTAACACCATAAGATATAGGAGCAGAATTAGGCCATTCAGCCCATCAAGTCTGCTCTGCCATTCAATCATGGCTGATATGATTCTCATCCCCATTCTCCTGCCTTCTCGCTATAACCCTTGATCCCCTTATTGATCAAGCACCTATCTATCTCTGTCTTAAACACACTCAATGACCTGGCCTCCACAGCCTTCTGTGGCAATGAATTCCACAGATTCACCACCCCCTGGCTGAAGAAATTCCTCCTCATCTCAGTTTTAAAGGAGCGCCCCTTCACTCTGAGGTTGTGCCCTCGAGTTCTAGTCTCTCCCACTAGTGGAAACATCCTCTCCACGTCCATTCTATCCAGGCCTCTCAGTATTCTGCAAGTTTCAATGAGATCCCTCCCTCATCCTTCTAAACTCCATCGAGAAAAGGCCCAGACTCCTCAACCGCTCCTCATATGACAAACCCTTCATTCCTGGGATCATTATTGTGAACCTCCTCTGGGCCCCCTCCAAGACCAGCATATTCTTTCTTAGGTATGGGGCCCAAAACTGCTCACAATATTCCAAATGGGGTCTGACCAGAACCTCATACAGCCTCAGCAGTACATCACTGCTCTTGTATTCTAGCCCATTAGTTCAGGCCAGGTCTTAAGCTTTGGTGAAACATGACCATATTCAATATTAAAGTTCTTGTTCACTTTACTTGCCAAGTCTTGCCAATTCTACCTGGGTAGAATATAAAAATCCAAGGCATGAAGCTGAGATCTTAATTCCATATAAGTTCAAACCCCGGGTTCATTTCCCACCTTGGGTGATTGTGTGGAGCCTGCATGTTCTCCCCGTGTCTGCGTGGCTTTCCTCTGGGTGCTCTGGTTTTCTCCCACAGTCCAAAGATGTGCAGGTTAGGTGCATTGGCCATGTTTAAATTGCCCCTTAGTGTCCCAAGATTAAGTTTAAGTTTAAAGTTTTAAGTTTATTTATTAGTGTCACAAGTTGGCTTACATTAACACTGCAATGAAGTTACTGTGAAAATTCCCTAGTCGCCACACTCCGGTGTCTGTTTGGGGGAGAATTTAGCATGGCCAATGCACCTAACCAGCACGTCTTTCAGACTGTGGGAGGAAACCGGAGCACCCGGAGGAAACCCACGCAGACACGGGAAGAATGTGCAGACGCCACACAGACAGTGACCTGAAGCCGGGAATCGAACCTGGGCCCCTGACGCTGCGAGGCAGCAGTGCTAACCACTGTGCCACCGTGCCATCCCATGGTAGGTTAGATGGATTAGCCGTGGTAAGTGTGCGGTGTTACAGGGATAGAGCAGGGGAGAGGGCCTGGGTAAGATACTCTGTCAGAGAGTCGGTACAGACTCAATGGGCCGAGTGGCCTCTTCTGAATTGTAGGGATCCTATGATTCATTTCATGGGAACGCCATCACCTCCAGGTTTTCCTCCAAATCTGACTCGGGCTTTTACCTCCATCCCCTCATCACCATCACTGCGTCACAATCTTGAGCAAAGTGATGGGATGGAAGAAACAGCACAAGGACTAGCAGAGTTCAAAGGTAACAACCAGCAGCCCACCACCACCTTGTCTGAGCAACGAGGAACGGGCAATAAATGCTCGCAACACCCCTCATTCCAAGAACCAATTTTTAGAAGCTTGCGCACTCGATCTGCTATCTGCACCCAACGCAAATTCTGTGTTCTGGCCGATTAAGGATAAGGAACTCATTGCAGTAAATAAAAACGTTGATTGCTTTGACCACTGCAAACTCCGGTTGCTCAAGGCAATGCTGATATCATCGACTCTTTTTGATGCTTATCCAGCTGAGAGAAACTTTCAAAGAGATATCACCACAAAAAAAAACCTTGTTTTGTAAGCACACTAGATAGAAGGTCCTTGCCAGCAATCAGTAGTCCCTGCTCTGTTCAGGTCCCATTACTGTCAACAAATCAATCACCCAACATCATTACGAGATGGGATGCCTGCCAGGATTTCCTTGATCAAGCCGCTTTCATTCCGAATAATTATGGAAATCGGTGAAAATGAGAAGGAAGTCAAAGTTGTTACAATAATACAGAGCCTTGGTGAGGCCGCAGCGAGAATATTGTGTGTAGTCTTGGTCTCCTTTTCTGAGGAAGAATGTTCTTGCTCCAAGGGAGTGCAGCAATGGTTTACCAGGTTGATTCCGGGGACTGATGTATGAGGAGAGATTGACCAGGTTAGGATTGTTTTCGCTGGAGTTCAGATGAATGAGGGGGGATCTCATTGAGACTTATAAAATTCTAACAGGACTAGACGGGGTAGATGCAGGGAGGATATTCCTGATGGTGGGGGAATCCAGAACCAGGGGTCACAGTCTGAGGATTCGGGGTAGACCATTTAGGACGGAGGTGAGGAGACATTTCTTCACCCAAAGAGTGGTGAGCCTGTGGAATTCATTACCACAGGAAGTAGTTGATGCCAAAACATTGAATGTATTCTAGAGGTGGCTAGATATAGCACTTGGGATCAAAGGTTATGGGGAGAAGGCAGGATTAGGCTATTGAGTTGGACGATCAGCCATGATCGTAATGAATGGTGAAGCAGGCTTGAAGGGCCGAATGGCCTCCTCCTACTCCTATCTTCTATGTTTCTATGAGAGACAGCGAATGTACACCACAGCCATCAACCTAACGTTAATCTATCTTTTTGCTTCTCAGATGTTGACCATTCTCCTTGGAGAGACGTAGGATGAGAGGAGACCTAATAGAGGTGTATAAGATGTTGAGAGGTATAGATCGGGTGGACTCTCAGAGGCTTTTTCCCAGGGTGGAAATGGCTGCTACGAGAGGACACAGGTTTAAGGTGCTGGGGGGTAGGTACAGGGGAAATGTTCGGGGTAAGTTTTTCACACAGAGGGTGGTGGGCGAGTGGAATTGGCTGCCGTCAGTGGTGGTGGAGGCAAACTCAATAGGGTCTTTTAAGAGACTCCTGGATGAGTACATGGAGCTTAACAGGATGGAGGGTTATAGGTATGTCTAGAAGGTAGGGATGTGTTCGGCACAACTTGTGAGCCGAAGGGCCTGTTTGTGCTGTAGTTTTTCTATGTTCTATGTTCTATTCTGCCGTGTACACCTGGGATTTTCAGTGGAGACGGGCTTTTTCCTTTATCTAGCTATCATTCTAACTTTAGTTTGATTTTTTTTTCTCTATTCTAACCCCAGCTCCGTTAGAAACTATGCGACTGGCCCTTATCCTGAAGGCTGTTTGTTTTACATTAGGCAAGCTCTCAAAACAGCTGTGTGTTGTAATCTTGACAGAAGTTCAGGATCCGATTAATCGCCTCAAGATGCACTCCAAATCTGCCTTTCTACTGAGTCTGCAGTTTCAACACAATCCAGGAACCAGTGCCAGGGAGCCAGACCGGCCAAGAAAGACTCCGTAAACTCTGGTCAGCAAACAACAACCCCATCCTCCGTTACCTTAGCTAGAGCTATCACTCAATCCCTTATCGAATCCCACACCACTCTTGCGAAACTGAGCAGGGGGGTGAGTTCCTTTCTGGTTTCCCGACTAAAATTTATCCCTCAACCAACATCATTCATAATCATTCATGTAAAATTCTAAGAGGATTAAACAGAGTAGATTCAGAAAGAATGATTCCCAATGGTGGGGGGAGTCCAGAACTAGAATCTACAGTGCAGAAGGAGGCCATTTGGCCCATCGAGCCTGCACCGACAACAATCGCACCCAGGTCCCATCCCCATAACCCTACATATTTACCCTCCTAATCCCCTGACACTAAGGGGCAATTTAGCAAGGTCAATCAAGCTAACCCGCGCATCTTTGGGACTGTGGGAGGAAACCGGAGTGTCCGGAGGAAGCCCACGCAGACATGAGGAGAATGTGCAAACTTCACCCAGCCAGTCACCCGAGGCCAGAATTGAACTGGGGTCCCTGGCACTGTGAGGCAGCAGTGCTAATCACTGTGCCACCATGCTGGGTAATAGTTTGGGGATAAGGGGTAATCGTTTTAGGACAGAGGTGGGGAGAAATTTCTTCACCCAGAGGGTGGTGAATGTGTGAAATACACTACCACAGAAAGTAGTTGAGGCCAAAACGTTGTGTGATTTCAAGAAGAAATTAGATATAGCTCATGGGGCTAAAGGGATAAGTTTTAAGTTTATGTATTAGTATCACAAGTAGGCTTACATTAACACCGCAATGAAGTTACTGGAAAAATCCCCTAGTTGTCACACTCTGGGGCCTATTTGAATACGCATGCCTGTGCCAACCTGGCAGTGCCAACCTGTGCCAAGGAGTGGGGGTCCCAGTGGGGGCGTCATGGGCGAGGGTGGGCGATTCCTTCAGATTTGGTTGTGGGCTGGGAATGGACAGAGGAGTGGGGGATGTTGGCATTGAAACGCGTGCCTCCTGATGGAAGAGTGTTGTAAGATCTGGAGAGAAACGGTCTCCTCGCCGGAAATAACACTCTGCCATTTTTTTGGTAAGATTTCCCCCATTAACTCTGTTTCTCTCTCCACAGATGCTGCCTGACCTACTGAGTATGTCCAGCATTTTCTAAATTTATGCCAGTGTAGGCGGGACCCTCCCATCTGGAGCAGAGCGATACATAGGGACAGACGCAAGTTATTTAACCCTTCGAGCCTGTTTGACCATTTAATAAGATCACAGCTGACCTGTGGTCTAACACAGTAAGAAGTTTAACAACACCAGGTTAAAGTCCAACAGGTTTATTTGGTAGCAAAAGCCACACAAGCTTTCGGAGCTCTTAGCTCCCTCTTCAGGTGAGTGGAAATTCTGTTCACAAACAGAGCTTATAAAGACACAAGTTTATAAGTCCAACGCCGGCATCTCCACACTGTGGTCTAACCCCATATACCTTCTGCTACACCATATCCCTAATACCTTGGGTTAACAGAAATGATCATGGGTTCAAGCCTTACAGCATGAGGATGGGAGTACAAAAATAAAGACGTCCTGCTACAATTAGGGCGGCACAGTTGCACAGTGGTTAGCACTGCTGCCTCACAGCGCCAAGGATCCGGGTTCGATTCTGGCCTCAAGTAACTGTCTGTGTGTAGTTTGCACGTTCTCCCTGTGTCTGCGTGGGTTTCCTCCGGGTGCTCCGATTTCCTCCCACACTCCAAAGATGTCCGTGTTAGGTTGATTGGGCCATGATAAATTGCCCCTTAGTATCAGGGAGGTTAGCAGGATAAATATGTGGGGTTACAGGGATAGGGCCTGGGTGGGATTGTGGTCGGTGCAGGCTCGATGGGTCTTCTGTACTGTAGGGATTCTATGAGTTGTAGCCCAAGATCGGACTTGATTGGACTGCATGGCGGAGTAGGCTTGTTGGACCGTGTAGACCACTCATGCTCCCACTTGTTGTGTTCTTGTACTCCGGTAACTTCAACGCTACACTGAAGCTGTGCCGGATTCTTGGAGGTGTTACTCTTGGGATGAGATGTTCAACCAAAGATCCTTCTGCTGTTCAACTTGTCCATTGGAAGAGAGGCAGCTGATGATCTGGGTCTTGCTATGGAGGGTGGTGGTGGAAGTGGACACTGTCAATGATATCAAAAGGAAGTTGGATGGGCTTTTGAGGGAAATAAGCCAGCAGGGCTCTGGGATGGAGCAGGGGAGTGGAACTGAATGGATTGCTCTACAGAGACCTCAATAGACTAAGTGGCTGTGCCAACTTCATCACCTGTGGTTCTCCTGGCGCCTTGGCCAATCCCACCATCTCTTCCTATTCTGTGGGGAAAGGGCCTGCCATGCTTGCCCACTTCCTGGTGAGAACATAGAATCCCTACAGCGCAGAAGGAGGCCCTCTGGCCAATCAAACCTGCACCGACCACAATCCCACCCTGGCCCTATCCCCTTAACCCAACATATTTCATAGAAGAAATTTCATAGAAACCCTACAGTGTAGAAAGAGGCCATTTGGCCCATCGAGTCTACACCGACCACAATCCCACCCAGGCCCTACCCCCATATCCCTACATATTTTACCCGCTAATCCCTCTAACCTACCCATCTCAGGACACTAAGGGGCAATTTTAGCACGGCCAATCAGCCTAACTCGCACATCTTTGGACTGTGGGAGGAAACCGGAGCACCCGGAGGAAACCCACGCAGACACGAGGAGAATGTGGAAACTCCACACAGACAGTGAACCAAGCCGGGAATCGAACCCAGGTCCCTGGAGCTGTGAAGCAGCAGTGCTAACCACTGTGCTACCGTGCCGCCCTGCCAGACCCTTTGACACTCATGGCAATTTAGAATGGCCATCCATCTAACCCACACATCTTTGGACTGTGGGAGGAAGCTGCAGGAAACCCACGCAGACACGGGGAGAACGTGCGAACTCCACACAGACAGTGACCCAAGCCGGGAATTGAACCTGGGCCCCTGGAGCTGTGAGGCAGCAGTGCTAACCACGGCACCACCGTGCCGCATCCAAAAACAAAAAGCAATTCTTGCATGTGGCATGCGCTGAGATTTGTTCGAGACAATGATAAGTTGCTATATAAATGCACACAAGCTCTTTCATTCATTGGGCGGCACGATGGCACAGTGGTTAGCACTGTTGCCTCACTGCGCCAGGGACCCGGGTTCCATTCCCGGCCTCGGGTGACTGTCTGTGTGGAGTTTGCACATTCGCCCCGTGTCTGCGTGGGTTTCCTCCGGGTGCTCCGGTTTCCTCCCACAGTCCAAAGATGCGCGGGTTAGGTGGATTGACCATGCTAAATTGCCCCTTAGTGTCAGAGGGACTAGCTAGGGTAAATGCCTGGGGTTATGGAGATCGGGCCTAGGTGGGATTGTGGTCGGTGCAGACTCGATGGGCCGAATGGCCTCCTTCAGCACTGTAGGGATTCTATGGTTCATGTTCAAAGAAGTGAAGCTGCACTTGCTTGAGCAGGCCACTGGGCGGCAGTCGAAGGCTGACATAGCAACACTAACATGAAACTGGAATTTGGCAAAATAGGGTTACTTTTTGATTAACTCGGTGAGGTTTTCCAAAACTTTCAAGGCACGTTATTGTGCATAAAAGACTGCATTCCATACACAGCACAACACTTTCAGTGGGAGCTTGCAAGTTGAACAGCAGGAGGCCATTTGGCCCATTGAACCTGTGCTGATTCTTTGAAGGAATTAGTCCCACTCCTCCTAATTCTCCTAAGATTCTTTCCCTTCCCAATTCCCTTTTGAAGGTTGCTGCTGAATCCGCTTCTACCGCGCTCCGGATCATAACAGCTGATTTAATCACCCTTCCCTGTGCGTTTTTGCTGCCTCACATTCGCAGAACATTGAGGGAAGCGTCGCCTCCCCGTGTGTCCACATTTGTTGAGATTTTCTTCTCCCAACCCAACGTTACCCACTGATGTGGTAAAGTGGAATATACAAACAGCTGGAAATGGAATTTGAAATCTTTAACCACAACAGGACGAGCCACAGGAGGGTCTGTGCTGGACAACTTTAATCAGGTCACTGAGTACAAAACAAAATCCAGCAATGTCCTCAGGATATAAAACACTGTGAAAAGCTTCACGGTCACCCCCACCCTGTGCAAAGCTGTGCGAGGGCCACCCTGGCTCCCTCCCTCACACCTGCTCCCACATCCCACAGGAGGGCTGTTGTCATGAAACCAAGATCACTGAGTTGACAGTTAAGTGGTGTGATGTCCCTGGGACAGGAACATGTATAAATCCAGCCAAGAGGCATTTAGATACAGAACTCCATGAGCTATTAGACATGAATCCTTTATCATCCCTTCCCAGCAGACTCCCTCTGCTGGTACAAGTGTGTATGGTAACCTCGAGTGGACAAAATTACGGCACAACTTTCAATACACTACGAGTGGTGTCAATCAGAGGGTCCAGGTTGAACAGAGATGGTGAACATATCTGTATCATCAGCCAACCTCAAGTGATATCTCTTATTGAAAACTTCCTGCTGCCTCGGAAAAGCAGCCACCATAATTAAGGACCCCGCGCACCCCAGACATTCTCTCTTCCACCTTCTTCCATCGGGAAAAAGTCTGAGGACACGTACCAACTGACTCAAGGACAGCTTCTTTCCTGCTGCCATCTGACTTTTGAATGGACCTACCTGATACTAAGTTGATCTTTCTCTACACCCTAGCTATGACTGCACCGTGCGTCCTCTCCATTCCTACCCCCCTGTGTACTCTCCGAAAGATGTGCTGGTTAGGTGCATTGGCCATGCTAAATTCTCCCTCAGTGTACCCGAACAGGCGCCAAAGTGTGGCAACTAGGGGATTTTCACAGTAACTTCATCGCAGCGTTAATGTAAGCTTACTTGTGACACTAATAAATAAACTTTAAACTTTATGAACAGTATGCTTTGTCTGTATAGTGTGCAGAAAACAATACTTTTCACTGTATCCCAATACGTGTGGCAGTATTAAAATCAAATCAAATCAAATCAAAACCGCTTTGGGAGATTTTTTCATCTTTTAACATCTGATGACATTGGATATATAGCTCAGAAACAGGCCATTCGACCTAAACAGCCAATGCTGGCCTTTATGCTCAACTTGAGCCTCTCCCATCTTTCCTTGTTTAATCTACTATTGTAACCATCTATTCGCTTCCGGTATGAAGTTCCTGGGACTTCTGATTTTTCTAGTTTCCCCCTTAAAGATATCTATAATAGTCACTTCAACCACTTCCTGTGGTAACGGGTTTCAAGTTCTTCCCACACGTTGGGTAAAGAAGTTTCTTCTGAATTCCGCATTGGACTTTTTGGAGACTATTGCATGTTGGTGGTCTCCAGTTCTGCTCTTAGCCACAAGAGGAAATGTTCTCTCTATATCCACTCCACCTCAACCTTTCAGAATTTTACACACCTCTGTCAGGACACTGCTCTCTGCCTTGATTTTTCAAGAAATCAGAGTCCCATCCAGTTCATCCGTTTCTCATATGCCCACCCACGATATTCATAGAATAGATCATAGACTCCCACAGTGCAGAAGGAGGCCATTCGGCCCATTGGGTCCGCACTGACCACAATCCCATCCAGGCCCAATCCCCATACACTTACCCTAGCTAGTCCCCCTGACACTAAGCGGCAAATTTAGCACGGCCAATTCACTTAACCTGCACATCTTTCGGACTGTGGGAGGAATCGGGGGAAACCCACGCAGACACGGGGAGAACGTGCAAACTCTGCACAGACAGTGTCCCAAGCCGGGAATCAAAACCGGGTTCCTGGCGCTGTGAGGCAGCAGTGCTAACCACTGTGCCACCATGGAGAGAGAAACAGAGTTTAAATTATTTATTTATTAGTCACAAGTAGGCTTACGTTAACACTGCAATGAAGTCGCTGTGAAAATCCCCCAGTCGCCACACTCCGGCGCATGTTCGGGTACACTGAGGGGAGATGCAGACACGGGGAGAATGTGCAAACTCCAGACAGTGACCCAAGGCCGGAATTGAACCCGGGTCCCTGGCGCTGTGAGGCAGCAGCGCTAACCACTGTGCCACCCCCTCTACTCTATCTAGACTTGCACCTTCGAAGTAATAAGTGATCTCTCTACTCTTCCTCCTGAAAGCTGTTATCCAGAATCTCTTCTGGGTGAAGTAGGTGCTCTGTGGTGTCATTTTCTGCCCGGGTTTGGGGACATGTGGTGAGCAGGGCATCAGTGTCACTGGATCTGGAGCCTATAATTGGCATGAAATTACAGTTCAAATGTCAATGATAATTTGCATTTACATGGGGGCCTTTGATATAGGAAAACACTGGCTTGGGTCACTGTGCGGAGTCTACACATTCTCCCCGCGTCTGTGTGGGTTTCCTCCGGGTGCTCCCGTTTCCTCCCACAGTCCCAGACAAGCTGGTTGGGTGCATTGGCCGTGCTAAATTCTCCCTCAGTGTACCCGAACAGGTGCCAGAGTGTGGCGACTAGGGGATTTTCACAATAACTTCATTGCAGTGTTAATATAAGCCTACTTGTGACACCAATAAATAAACCTTTTTATTTAAACTTTTAAAAAAAAAGAAACATAAAACCCATAGGGACTTCACATTATTTTCACACGCAAATCAAACATTTCCCATTCTGCCCTCATCACTCTGCACGCGTTTCACATTGGGACCTGGATTCTCATTCATAGCGTGTTGTAGAACATAAAGCAATCAGAATCAGACCAGCTTTCCGAGTTTGAATTTTCATCGACTTTCGATGGTAAGTCGGGAGAGGTGGCACAGTGGTTAGCAGTGCTACCTCACAGCGCCAGGGTCCTGGGTTCGATTCCCGGCTTGGGTCACTGTCTGTGTGGAGTTTGCACGTTCTCCCCGTGTCTGCGTGGGTTTCCTCCGGGTGCTCCGGTTTCCTCCCACAGTCCAAAGATGTGCGGGTTAGGTGGATTGGCCATGCTAAATTGCCCCTGAGTGTCAGGGGGACTAACTAGGTTAAATGCATGGGATTATGTTGATAGGGCCTGGGAGGGATTGTGGTTGGTACAGACTCGATGGGCTGAATGGCCTCCTTCTGCACTGTAGGGATTCGATGATTCTATGAGGTATGAAACATGTGGCTATTGCCTATTGTACCTATTGCCTGTTGTACACAACAGTCCCAACAAGTTACTGTGGATGTGTTGGTGTCAACATGATTTGCCTGTGATTATGCAGTGGCTGGTGGAACCCAGAATTAATACAAAGAACAAAGAAAATTACAGCACAGGAACAGGCCCTTCGGCCCTCCAAGCCTGCACCGACCGTGCTACCCGACTGACTAAACCCCCTATCCTTCCGGGGACCATATCCCTGTATTCCCAACCTATTCATGTATTTGTCCAGACACCCCTTAAAACTCACTATCGTATCTGCTTCCACTACCTCCCCCAGCAGCGAGTTCCGGGCACCCACCACCCTCTGTGTAAAAAACTTGCCTCGTATATCTCCTTTAATCCTTGCCCCTCGCACCTTAAACCTATGCCCCCTAGTAATTGACTCTTCCATCCTGGGATAAAGCTTCTGACTATCCACTCTGTCCATGCCCCTCATAATTTTGTAGACTTCTATCAGGTCTCCCCTCAACCTCCGTCGCTCCAGTGAGAACAAACCAAGCTTTTCCAAACTCTCCTCATAGCTAATGCCCTCCACACCAGGCAACATTCTGGTAAATCTTTTCTGTACCCTCCCCAAAGTCTCCACATCTTTCTAGTAGTGTGGCAACCAGAATTGAACACCATATTCCAAGTGCGACCTAATTCTTTGAAGTTGCTCCATCCTTTCACCCCCCTTGGTTATCTCCCAACCCCACTAACCTCACCCATGGTAAAGGACCAAATGGGAGAAGGGTTGGAGGGAGTGAAGGCAGAGGGTGGGAGGGGGATTGAATGCAAGGGTGGGTGTTGGGGGAGAGGGGGACTGAAGCGGAAGTGGGGAGCCAGACTGAAAATGGCCGGAGTTGGAGAAGGGCTGAAGGAAGGAGGGTGAAGCAGTCTGAAAGAAGCAGTAGGCCATCGCACTTAGCCAGGTACCAAGGAGCTTAAACTGCCCAGAATGGTCAGCTCACTTCAACTACACACCTTCATAAACGACACAATGGCAAATGGTGAGTGTCAGAATCTAGCCAGTTGTCCTGGATAAGTCAGGATGTGGGGACCTGATGTCCCCAAACACACAGAGTGTAAATCAGGCAATAATACTGAACTGAATCTGAAGAGATCCAGGGAGCTGGATCCAGACTCTGGGAGCGGGCTACAAGCTCACTACAAACCTCTTCACGTCGACTTTTCACGTTGGTTTAGTCAGAATACAACATCCCCTTTCCTTGTCCGAAGTGTGGCGACTAGGGGATTTTCACAGTAACTTCATTGCAGTGTTAATGTGGGCCTACTTGTGACTAATAAATAAACTTTAAACTTTGCTCTTGTCTTTCAGTGTGCCCTACCTACAAGATCCACTGCAGGCATTCGCCAAAGATCCTTAGACAGCACCTTCCAAACCCACGACCACTTCCACCTAGAAGGACAAGGGCAGCAGATCCATGGGAACACCACCACCTGCAAGTTCCCCTCCAAGCCACTCACTATCCTGACTTGGAAATATATCGCCGTCCTTTGCAGTCACTGGGTCAAAATCCTGGAATTCCCTCCCTAACGGCATTGTGGATCAACCCACAGCACATGGACTGCAGCGATTCAAGAAGGCAGCTCACCACCACCTTCTCAAGGGCAACTAGGGATGGTCGATAAAGGCTGGCCTAGCCAGCGACGCCCATGTCCCACGACTGAATTAAAAAACTTCCTGACTGTCATGTGTGACATGCCTCGATTTTGCTACCGTCATGGCAACAAGATCCAGGCTGATCAGTCAGCTGCTAAATATTTGCATGTATAAAATAAACTCTCAGCAGATCTGTACAAATATTATGTCTTATTGAAACATACTGAGGGACCTTGACGGATTAGACGCTGACACGCTGTTACCCTTCATTACGGAATAGAAACATAGAAGCTAGAAGCAGGAGTAGGCCATTCGGCCCTTCGAGTCTGCTCCGCCATTCATTTTGATCATGGCTGATCATCAAATTCAATATCCTGATCCCCCCCCTTCCTCCCATAACCCTTGATCCCTTTATCCCCAAGAGCTACATCTAATTTCTTCTTGAAATCAGACAACGTTTTGGCTTCAGCTACATTCTGTGGTAGTGAATTCCACAGATTCACCACCCTCTGGGTGAAGAAATTTCTCCTCACCTCAGTTCTAAAAGCTTTACCCCTTATCCTCAAACCATGACCCCTGGTTCTGGGCTCCCCCACCATCGTGAACATTCTTCTGAATCCACCCTGTCTAACCCTGTTAGAATGTTATACTTTTTTATGAGATCCCCCTCTCACTCTTCTAAGCTCCAGTGAATACAATCCTAACCGACTTAGTCTCTCCTCATATGACAGACCTGCCGTCCCAGGAATCAGCCTGGTAATCTTCGCTGTACTCCCTCTATAGCAAGGACATCCTTCCTCAAATCTCAAACTTGCAGACACTTTTTAAAAATAAGACGTTTCCCATGTAAGATGAAGATGGGGAGGAATTTCTTTCTCAGAGAGTGGCTGGTGCCTGGAATTCCTCCCCCCAGCAAGCTGCGGAGGCTGTGGGTCATTCAATACATTCAAGGCTGAGCGCGACTGATTTTTGATTGAGAAGGGGGTCAAGATGGGGTCAGGGACATGAGTAGGCGTGTAGAGTTGAGACCAGAATCAGATCAGCCATGATCTTATTGAATGGTACATCAGGCTTGAAGGGCTGAATGGCCTACTCCTGCTCCTATTTCTGATAATCACCTTCCAATAATGAAAAACCACCAGACTGAGTCACAGTGCGCTGGATTTTTTCGTGGACTTTGCGACCTTGAAGTCAGGACGAAATGTAGAACCTGCCCGGCAACTTTACAGGAGGCAGATTTCTAACCGGACATCTGTGGGTTGGCCGTCCAGATCAGGATGGAGAGTTTGCTCCAAGTGCTGTCAGTCCAATTATGGGACCAGCAGATCTGAAACCTCATCACCAGGAGAGGTGGGCCCCACTGAGGCAGGTCAGAGACCATGAGGGTATCTCAGCATGGGTGCGCCCTTGTAGAGTCAAGTACAAATTAAAATTCAGGATGGGTGAAAGGGAAGCCCCCTGCTTCTCTCCATGCCAATCGTCAAGGTGATAATGCCTCTGCGGGGGCAGTTGAGGCCTCAGATGTTGCCTTCCTTGCCTGCAACGCACTCTGTGCAGCAAGGAGCTTCAGGCACCCCCCACCTCCACTTCACCCCCCCCCCCCCCCCACCCCCACAAGACCTCTCCCCCACACCCAACCCAGCTACTTCGAGATGGCTGCCTTCATGAAGCTGCCATCCTTTCCACAAGATGGGGCGACTCCGCCACTGGCACAATGCTGAAAACATGGCCGTTAATCTTGCCAATCAGCTTCCTGCCTGCTTGGCACTGGCATCCGATCCGCCTCGCAGCCCACGTCTGGGCGACTTGCCCTGACACCACGGCTCAAAGCTGATATTTTATCCCCCCCACCCCCTCCCCCCCCACCCCCCCCCCACCCACCCCCTCCCAACCCAGTACCACCCCCTCACCCCCCATTCCGTGGGCCACACAGTGGTTAGCACTGCTGCCTCACAGCGCCAGGGACCCGGGTTCGATTCTTGGCTCGGGTCACTGTCTGTGTGGAGTTTGCACATTCTGCCCGTGTCTGTGTGGGTTTCCTCCGGGTGCTCCCATTTTCTCCCACAGTCTGAAAGACGTGCTGGTTAGGGTGCATTCACCCAAACAGGCGCCGGACTGTGGCGGCTAGGGGAATTTCGCAGTAACTTCATTGCAGCGTTAATGTAAGCCTTACTTGTGACAAATAAATAAATTTAACTTTAACCATCCGCACCAATCTAGGGGTTGGTAGAATTCTGTCCAGTGATTTAATGAGTTTGACTGTGGGTGATGCCCCAATCCACTCAGTTTCTGGTCTTGGGTGATGCTGGTACAAAATGCAGTTGAGGCTTTGATTCTTTCTTAGAGTTAGGGCGGCGCGGTGGCACAGTGGTTAGCACTGCTGCCTCACAGCTCCAGGGACCTGGGTTCGATTCACGGCTTGGGTCACTGTCTGGCGGAGTCTGCACATTCTCCCCGTGTCTGCCGTGGGTTTCCTCCGGGTGCCCCGGTTTCCTCTCACAGTCCAGAGACATGCAGGTTAGGTTGACTGGCCGTGCAAAGTCGACCCTTAGTGTCCCGGGATACATAGGTTAAAGGGATTAACGGGATAAATGTGTGGGGTGACGGGGATAGGGTCTGGGTGGGATTGTTGTCGGTGCAGACTCGATGGGCTGAATGGTCTCCTGTAGGGTTTCTACGATTCTTACTTTGGAATGTACAGGATATTGTTTGGAGTTCACTCCACCCAGCACCCCATTCAAACATGCCATTTGATAATATACCACAATGTAACAGAATTACCATATTATAGGAGAAATTTACAGGCGGAATATCAGATATATAGTGATTCTATAGTGAATATAGTGAGTACAGGACAGTGGAACTATATTTAAAGGGGATGTTTCAACAGGGTGCACTGAGGTACCAGACCGTAAATGTCCTATATAACAGGAGACACAGATTATAAAGATTCTGCACCATCACAGAAGCCTATTAAAAAGGACCTTACAAGGATATATTATCATGAGGGTACAGTATAACAAGCAATAGTGTGTTATAATTATGATACATGACAGGAGTATAGTATTATCTGAGTATAGATGACAGGGGTATTTCATACTTTTTATCTAAAAATATATTTAATTGGCCTGAACATTTGCTTCAGCTTGTATGGGCGCCTGTTTTATTTTATTCACTGCCCGTCTCCCCCCTCACCTCGAGACTCGACATTTCCAACATGTTCCTGGTCAGCCTACCGCGTTTTACCTTCAAAAACTCCGCTGCCATCTCCTAATGCACGCAAGTCCCGTTCCCCTCTCACCCCTGCACCCGCCCGATGGCCAACCGGCTCCCGGCTCAGCAATGCTTCGATTCTAAGACCCTCAAACCCTGTTTTCAAAACCCCTCCATGACCTCGTCCCCTCTCCCTCCCCTTCCCCCCCCCCACTACCCCCCTCCCCTCCCGCCTCCCCCTCCTTCCCCCCCTTCACCCCACTCCCACCCCTCTCTGTAATCTCCTCCAGCCTCACAACTTTGGCGTTCCTCTAACACTGGGTCTTCAGTATTCCCTATTGTAATCGCTCCAACACTGGTTTCAGCTGCCTGGACCCTCAAGCTCCGGGATTTCTTCCCTCCATCTCTCCAACTCTCCATCTCTCCTTCTTCCTTCATGATGCCCCTTGAACTTCCTGCTTTGACCAGGCTTGTTGGTCATTTACCCTAATTTCACCTCACACGGCACACTGTGAAGGACTTCGGGACACTTCGTGATGTTAAGGGTGCTATATAAATTTACTTATTTATTATTAGTGTCACCATTAGGTTTACATTAACACTGCAATGATGTTACTGTGAAAATCCCCTAGTGGCCGCACTCCGTCGCCTGTCCGGGTACACTGAGGGAGAACTTAGCATGGCCAATGCGCCCAACCTGCACATTTTTTGGACTGTGGGAGGAAACCGGAGCACCCGGAGGAAACCCACATAGACACGGGGAGAACGCGCAGATTCCGCACAGACTGGGAATCAAACCCGGGTCCCTGGTGCTGTGAAGCAGCAGTGCTCACGACTGTGCCACCGTGCCACCCCAAGTTGTTATTGACTGAGTTATGAACAAATAAACTCCCTGTTCCTGGTTGCCAAGTGCAACCTCACTTCCCTGAGTGAACACAATCAAACAGCTCTGAAATGCATCTTTGAGATCCAGACAAATGCAATACCGGTGTCAGGAGCAGCAGGGACTAAAACGCAGGAATCTGTGCAATTAAAGACCCTCCCGCCTGACTCAAAGGATAGCAAATAACAGAAGTCTGGTTTCCCACTCCCAAATGTTGTACAGTGCCGGTGACAGCACTTGACATAATTAGTACCAATTTCAACTCATTTGACTAAAATTCCTTTTGGCACCATAGAATCCACAGAATCCCTACAGTGCAGAAGGAGGCCCTTCAGCTCATTGAGCCTGCACCAACCGCAATCCCACCCAGGCCCTAGCCCCGTAATTCTACGTATTTATCCTGCTAATCCCCCAACACCAAGGGTCAATTCAGCAGGGCCAATCAACCTAACCCGCACATCTTTGGAGTGTGGAAGGAAACCGGAACACCCGGAGGAAACCCACGCAGACGTGGGGGAGAACATGCAAACTCTACACAGTCACCCTAGGCCTGAATTGAACCCGGGTCCTAGGCACTGTGCCACCTGGGTCCAAACAGCAGCTCAGGTGACTGCAACAAGGTTCCTCAGCAGGGTGCCCCATCCTTCAGGTAAGTGCCCTGATCGCATTGAGTCAGCAGGTTCTATGGTTCTAAATGCCATCCTGGTCAAAATCAGCCAGCTGAGGGCACTGGACATGGTGGCTGTATAAAAAAAGTGAAAAAGAGATCCTTCGGCCCATCAAGTCTGCACCGACATTGAGGGTGGCACGGTGGCACAGTGGTTAGGGTGGCACGGTGGCACAGTGGTTAGCACTGCTGCCTCACAGCTCCAGGGACCCGGGTTTGATTCCAGCCTTGGGTGACTCTTTGCATGTTCTCCCTGTGTCTGCGTAGGTTTCATCTTGATGCTCTACCTGCCCACTTGGGTGGATGTTAAAGCTCCCATGGCATTAAATCCAAGATGGCACCGGAGCAAGGCGACTTCTTGCAATCTGTGCCCAGCATACCCTCTAATTCCAATTTTTACTCTTGTGCTATGCTCCTAAAACTTTATTCTAACTCTTATAAACTCCTAACAATGCACTGAAAAGTATTGTTTCTTGCGCACTTTACAGACAAAGCATACTGTTCATAGAGAAGGAAAGGAGAGATAGCAGAATGTAGTGTTACAGTCATAGCTAGGATGTAGAGAAAGATCAACTTAATACGAGGTAGGTCCATTCAAAAGTCTGATGGGGCAGCAGGGAAGAAGCTGTTCTTGAGTCAGTTGGTACGTGTCCTCAGAGTTTGTATTGTTCTCCTGATGGAAGAAGTTGGAAGAGAGAATGTCCGGGGTGCGTGGCGTCCTTGATTATGCTGGCTGCTTTTCCGAGGCAGCAGGAAGTGTAGACAGAGTCAATGAATGGGAGGCTGGTTTGAATGATGGACTGGGCTTCGTTCACGACCCTTTGTAGTTTTTTGCAGTCCTGGACAGAGCAGGAGCCATACCAAGCTGCGGTACAATCAAAAAGAATGCTTTCTATGGTGCATCTGTAAAAGTTGGTGAGAGTTGTAGCTGACATGCCAAATTTCCTTAGTCTTCTGGGAAAGTAAGAGGCTTTCTTAACTATAGTGTCGGCATGGGGGGACCCGGACAGGTTGTTGGTGATCTGGACACCTAAAAACCTGAAGCTTTGTACTTCATCCCCGTTGATGTAGACAGGGACATGTTTTCCACTACACTTCCTGAAGTCGATGACTATCTCTTTTGTTTTGTTGACATTAAGGGAGAGATAATTATGCACAGAGATGATGAGTTAACCTGAGAACCGATGGACTCAGTACCTGCATCACCTGTGCAACCATCACTAAAACTGGCCGAGCCACTTCTCCGGTGTCTGAAGACAGCTTGAGGGCGATTCTGTATCCACCGTCTGCTCACTCTCCCTCACAGCAACACATTATTATTTAATTTTAAAACTCCTTCCCGCAGAATGACATGAGAACCTCACTGGCTGCCCTGCATTACCTTTGAAGATCCCACACACACAGACAGACAGACACACACACACACACCTGCTGCTCCTGAACTTGGCAACCTTGCAGAGTCAGAGAGGGTACACACCCCAGTACAAAACGTAATAAGTGACACGCCATACCTTGCCGGCAAAGCTTGCTGCAGTCTCTCGGATTGCTCCCTCCGACCTCCCGAGTCCTAATCCCATGTCGTTTTGGCAAAAATAAATAAATAACTTGCGGCTGATCAGAATGCGATTCTGCTCACTGTCTTTGCGAAGCTACTCTCACAGTGCTTCCCATCGGAGCAGCATCGCAGGAGAAGCCTCCCGTCTCCCACCCTGTGTGTGTTTGTGAGAGCTCTCCTTCGCAGACTGCTCTGAAATCCGACACCCCAAGGTCTTGCCTAGCCGCCCAGTGCAATCTTCTGCTTTTCCATCGCAAGGGGAAGGGATAGATAATGTGACAGGCAGGCTCTGTGCAAGAGTTACCGCTCCTAATTACAGGGCGCTTGTGTTCGTGTGTGACGCAACCGGCATTAGTCAGCCCAGCAGGTGAACACCAGTGAACAAACACAGAAAAAACCTCAGCGAGTAGCTCCAGGCAGCACGCAAGGCCCTAGCTTCTGTTACAGCGGTGCCTTTTCAAATAACTTATCACCCCACCCCCGCCAGTCCCGAATTCCTACCCTGCTTTTTCCAAGGCACTGACTCAACAACAGCAACCTGCATTTATATAGCACCCTTAATGTAGAAGAACGTGCCCCCCTCCACCCCCCCCCCCCCCCCCGCTCCATTGCCAGTTGCCCAACATTTTTGCCAAGGAGAGATCAGGGTCTTCATGAAGAGAGACAGGCAGAGATACGAACATACGAAATAGGAGAAAAGAGGCCATTCAGCCCCTTTACGAGCATGCCGAAGAGGAGCAGAAGTAGGCCACTCGGCCCCTCGAATCTGCTTCGCTGCTCACTAAGATCATGGCCGATCTGTTTGTGTTTCTAATACAACATTTCCATCTACCCCAATAACCTTTGATCCCCTTGTCTAACAAGAATCTATCTACTTCCCCCCTAAAAACTAATCGATGACCCCCACCTCTGTCTCTACCACCTTCCAAAGTCGCACAGCCCTCTTGAGAGAAAAAAGTGTCTCCTCATCTCCATCCTCAAAGGGCGACCCCTAAAAACAGTTCCCCTTAGTTCTGGGCTCGCCTGCAAGAGGAAACATCCTTTCCATCCCTCAGGATCTTATTTAGGACCGTAGAATCCCTACAGTACGGAAGGAGGCCAATCAGCCCATCCAGCCTGCACTGTCCCTCTGACAGAGCATCATACCCAGGCTCACCAGGAGGTCGTGAGCTGAAACCCTCCAGTAATATGTCCAATCCTGCCTGGATACCTATTCTTTGCGTGAGTCTATACGATAAGTTTCTGGAGGCTAACTAATTGTGTGGCTTCATTACAAGCAGTAGAGGCATTCACATTCCAGCAGAGATTGTGAGATGGCTATCAGGACCAAGTGCGCTGCCTGATTTTGTTTTCTCTCCACTTCACTCTCTTATCAGTACTGCTGACATTTGTGAACCAAAGATCAAACCGAGATCCGCAAAATATGCTTTGAATTACACGGCTCCAGGTTCATGTGCAACAGGAACCTCCCTGTCTGTCCTTTCAGTTTACTCACCTTACGTAAAACCTCTCTACCCGCGCCCCTGACTCCGTTCCCCATCCCTGCCTCTCCATTCAAAATCATGCTCCCAAGGGATTATTTCGAAGAAGAGCAGGGAAGTTCTTCCCGGGATTCTGACCAATATTTATCCCTCAAACCCTCAAGGGCGGCACAGTGGTTAGTACTGCTGCCTCACAGCGCCAGGGACCCGGGTTTAATTCCAGACTCCGGTGTCCATCTGTGTGGAGTTTGCACATCCTCCCCGTGTCTACGTGGGTTTCCTCTGGGTGCTCTGGTTTCATCCCACAGTCTCAAGATGTGCAGGTTAGGTGGATTGGCCATGCTAAATTGCCCCTTAGTGTCCAAAGATGTGTAGGTTAGGTGGATTGGCCATGCTAAATTGCCCTTTAGTGTCCAAAGATGTGTAGGTTAGGTGGATTAGCCATGCTAAATTGCCCCTTAGTGTCCAAAGATGTGTAGTTTAGGTGAATTAGCCATGATAAATTGTCCCTTAGTGTCCAAAGATAGGTGGATTAGCCATACTAAATTGCCCCTTAGTGTTCAAAGATGTGTAGGTTAGGTGGATTGGCCATGCTAAATTGCCCCTTAGTGTCCAAAGATGTGTAGGCTAGATGGATTGGCCATGCTAAATTGCCCCTTAGTGTCCAAAGATGTGTAGGTTAGATGGATTGGCCATGCTAAATTGCCCCTTAGTGTCCAAAAATGTATAGGTTAGGTGGATTGGCCATGCTAAATTGCCCCTTAGTGTCCAAAAATGTATAGGTTAGGTGGATTGGCCATGCTAAATTGCCCCCCCTTAGTGTCCAAAGATATGTAGGTTAGGTGGATTAGTCATGGTAAACGCATGAAGGCACAGAGATAGGGCAGGGGGGGGTGTGCCTGGGTAGGATGCTCTTTTGGAGAATCGGTGCAGAGTCAGTGGGCGGAATGGCCTCCTTTTGCACTGTAGGGATTCAATAATAATAATTCTAGAATCTACATCACGGAAACAGATTATCTGCTCATTTATTACATTGCTGCTTGTGGCAGCCTCCTGTGTACAAAATGGCTGCCGCTTTCCTACATTACGACGGCGACTCCCCTTTTGAAAGTACTTAATTGATGATAAAGCCCTTTGGGATATTGGAAGGTTGTGAGTATAGAACGTACTTCTTTTCGTTTTATTCATACCCCGCCGTGTGCTGTTTGACCCTGAGCTGACATTCAAGCCCGACACCGTGTCCACTATCAGATCTCCACTGCCCCTATCTTACTTCACACAACAGGGCATAGAGCTGTAGTCTTTACAATATGGGAGACTTTTCACCTTAGACAATGGCTGCAGCCTTTTCAGAGTCACCCAAAAAACGAGCTCCACTAGCCTATCCTCAGTCAATATACCTGGAAGGATTTGATTGGCTTTGAGATGCTTTAGGTTTTCCGGGTGGCCATTAATTAAAGCCATTAAAAAAACGCAACTATTCCTTTTTCTGGTGCTGTACTGTTTTTGACATTGAGTCACTGCAGATTGTGGGCGCAAGTGGCAGCCAATCCATGCACAGCCATATCCAGACGCAGATAAAGGGTGAGTGATTGGCTTGTCATGCTTGAACTCTGTCGGTTGAGAATTCAATCATCGCCAAGAGACCAGAACTGTGGCTCTTCTTGGAAAAGCACCAAAGGTTCTTTTCCACGCATCCAAATGCGGTCTCGTATTCGTACAAAAACAGAAAATGCTGGAAAATCTCAGCAGGTCTGACAGCATCTGTGTAGAGAGAATAGAATCATCGTTTCGGTGGCATAGTGGTTAGCACGGCTGCCTCACAGCGCCAGGGACCTGGGTCCGATTCCCGACTTGGGTCACTGGCTATGTGGAGTCTGCACATTCTCCCCGTGTCTGCGGGGGTTTCCTCCAGGTGCTCCGGTTTCCTCCCACAGTCCAAAGATGTGCGGGGAGAACATGCAAGCTCCACACAGACAGTGACCTAAGCTGGGAATCGAACCTGGGTCCCTGGCGCTGTGAGGCAGCAGTGCTAACCACTGTGTCACCGTGCCGGCCACATTAATGGAAAAGTCCCATTGTACAGAATATCATTCCACTTCTGCTGTGTGTGCAAGTGGCCCATAATGATAAAACACTTGGATAGTTCTGAGAGCGCTGTACAGACACAGGTCAAATCTCAGATGGTTGAAGTGAAGGTCAGAGCAGATAATCACAAGGGAAAGGGTGGATACAAACTCCTTGCTACAGTGGAGTTTTTTGGAGAATTCTCCACCTCCTGACATGTATGTACGCTCCCAAAGTGAACCTAAGATTGTTCAACAGGGGATACTGCCTCACATTTAATCTTGTCAACAACCCCCGAAAGACAGTATCTTTACATTGGCAGGAATATTATTTGATCAAAGGATGTTTATTGATGCTCCAGCTGTGTCAGGGAACGAGGCTGGTGCGCACACCCCTGCGCCAAAACAAAACAAAAGTCACTTGTGCCTTGGTTGACCCCAACATCACGAAGAAGTCACTGAAAAGGTAAACGTGATCACACTCTACCTGGGGAGTGGAGACAGTAAAATAAAATCATATTTCCGATTCAGAGCAAAGTAATTAACTGTGATGCTAACATGGACTGAAGTTTTTTTTTGTTCATCGTGGGACATGGGTGTCGCTGGCTGGCCAGCATTTATTGCCCATCCCTAGTTGCCCTTGGAGGGTAGTTGAGAGTCAACCACATTGCTGTCGGTCTGGAGTCACATGTAAGTCAGACCAGGTAAGGATGGCATATTTCCTTACCTAAAGGGACATTAAAATTTATTTATTAATCACAAGTAGGCTTACATTAACACTGCAATGAAGTTACTGCGAAAATCCCCTCGTCGCCACACTCCGACGTCTCTTCGGGTACACTGAGGGAGAATTTAGCACGGCCAATGCACCTAACCAGCACGTCTTTCAAACTGTGGGAAGAAACCGGCGCGCCAGGAGGAAACCCACGCAGACACGGGGAGAACGTGCAGACTCCACATAGACAGTGATCCAAGTTGGGAATCGAACCTTGGTCCCTCACATTGTGAGGCAGCAGTGCTAACCACATCGATCACGCAAATGTCCATTGACCTCGGGTGGGATTTTCCAGTCTTGGGGCGAGCGCGGATGGAAAATCCCACCCATTGAATCCCGGCAGTACAGCAGGAAGCCATTCGGCCCATCGAGCCTGCACCGACAACAGTTCCAACCAGGTCCTATCCCTGTAACCCCATGTATTTATCCTGCTAATCCCCCAAACACTAAGGGGCAATGTAGCACGGCCAATCCACCTAACCAGCACATCTTTGGACTGTGGGAGGAAACCGGAGCATCCGGAGGAAACCCACGCAGACACAGGGAGAACGTGCAAACCCCACACAGTCACCCGAGACTAGAATTGAACCTGGGTCCCTGGCGCTGTGAGGCAGCAGTGCTAACCCACTGTGTCACCGTGCCGCCTTCGGTCCCCTTTACTAATTAATTGACTGCTGAAAAATGAACTCACAACCTTTAAGAAATACATTATCGTGCTTTCGTACTCACTGCCTCAACCCAGAATTCACTTTTATCCTTTTTATGGTGATTCTGCCTGTGCCACACTTGCAATGCTCTGTAGGTGTGTATCCCCGGATCGCCTGGACCCTGTGAGCAACTCTTGTCCTCAGCTGAAGGTCAAAGTGCATGGAAACCCCTTGAATAATTAGTCCGCATTCTCTTGGAGGGACACCACTCAGTTAACGCTCTGCTTTGGATTTGTTTAAACACAAAAAGTGAAAGAAACGTGCGCATGATTTATTCAGGAAACAGTTCTGCACTAAAAATAGTCCATCAAACCCAAGCTGTGGATGACATTCGAAAGTGGAGGAGGAGGAGATCGGAAATAAAACAGGAGATTGCAAAAATTCATCATAATTCCGCATGACTGATGATTTTCGCGGGGTTATAGATACAAGTCAAAGGTCCACAACTGGGCCACTCCTTCTTATACGGAGAAACAAATAACGCCTTGCAACAGGGTTGGGATGAGGCATGATTACGATCTGAATTCTAGTCAGGGATCCATATCCATTCTTTGAGGCACTGCAGAATACTCGCTATGTCTTTGTTCTTTGTCATGCCAGAAATGTCCACATCTGCGTGTGTACACTATCACTGCACTTATCTGAAAATCAATTTTTAAAAATTCTTTCACAGGGAGCGAGCGTCGCTGGCTGGCCCCAGCGTTTGTTGTCCGTCCCTAATCGCCCTTGAGGAGGCGGTGTTGAGCCGCCTTCTTGAACCACTGCAGTTTGGTGTGGGTACACCCACAGTGCTGTTAGGGGCGGAGCACCAGGACATTGCTCCAGTGACAGTGAAGGAACGGCAATATATTTCAGCATGGGGCGGGCCTCGGAGGGGAAGTTGCAGGTGGGGGTGTTCCTGTGTCTCAGCTGCCCCGTGGCAATGGTTCTCAGTTCTGTTCTTCAGAGCACATATGAACCCAGTTAGTAAACTCGGGACGTTCAAACAGGGCGCAAAGTGCTCGGGTGTGGGTGGCTTGGGAACTTAGCCTGGAGTCTAAGGATCACATATTAACAATAGGAGCAGCGTCAGGCCATTCAGCCCCTCAAGCCTGCTCCCATAATAGAGGGCCTCTATTGGGTCTAGGATAGGGCTTCTGTGGTATTGTTGTCAATGCAGACTTGATGGGCCTCCTTCTGCACTGTAGGTATTCTATGAAGTAGTCTGAAATTCCATCCCAAAAAAAATCCAACTTCAACCGCATCATGACTGAGCTTAATGGCCTTGCCCCTTATTGCTTGATACTCTTGCCTTATAAGAATATATCAATTGCAACACTGAAAATTTCAACTTTCCTCCAGCATTCACAGAGTTTGGGGGCCAGAATTCTAAATCTCTACTGTCCATTTTGTGAAAAAGTGGATCTTAGTCTCCATTATATACCCTTGTTCTTGTTCGCTCTATTTTCCTGCTAACTGGAACTTTCAAAGAAAGGCACCGAATAGTCTTCAGCTTGGGTTCACACTCCTGATCTTCTTCTTAGTGTGATCCAGCGGGAGGCAGTGACGCAGTGGTATCGTCACTGGGCTGGTAATCCTGAGACCCAGGGTAATGCTCTGGGGACCCGGGTTCGAATCCCACCGTGGCAGATGGTGCAATTTGAATTCAGTAAAAATCTGGAATTAAGAACCTACTGATGACCATGAAACCATTGCCGATTGTCGGAAAAAACCCATCTGGTTCACTAATATCCTTTAATACCAAATAAACCTGCTGGACTTTAACCTGGTGTTGTTAAAACTCTTACTGTGTTTACCCCAGTCCAACGTTGGCATCTCCACATCATGAAAAACATTCAATGAGGTAGCCTCAACTGTTTCACTGGACAGGGAATTCCACAGATTCACAACCCTTTGGGTGAAGAAGTTCCTCCTCAACTCAGTCCTAAATCTGCTTCCCCTTATTTTGAGGCTATGCCCCCTTATTTTGGTTTCACCCTCCAGTGGAAATAACCTCCCTGCTTCTATCTTATCTATTCCCTTCATAATCTTACATGTTTCTATAAGATCTCCCCTCATTCTTCTGAATTCCAGTGAGCATAATCCCAGTCTGCTCAGTCTCTCCTCATAAGCCAACCCTCTCAAATTCGGAATCAACCTCGTGAATCTCCTCTGCACCCCCTCCAGTGCCAGTATATCCTTTCTCAAGTAAGGAGACCAAAACTGTACACAGTATTCCAGGTGTGGCCTCACCAGCACCTTATACAGCTGCAACATAACCTTGCTGTTATTAAACTCCATCCCTCTAGCAACGAAGGACAAAATTCCATTTGCCTTCTTAATTGCCCGCTGCACCTGCAGACGTTGTTGGCACAGCTATGATGAAAGTGCATTGACCAAGTTTGATTCCTGATCTACGTTCACTGCACTGAGGAAGGGAAAGATTGGGGGGGGGAATTTTCCCGTCCCACGCCACAGGAATTGTAACAGGCGAGAGCAAAGCTCCGTTGACCTCGGACAGGATTTTCCGGCCTTGGGATGAGCGCAGCCTGAAAAATCCCACCCCAGGAGCGTGAACCCTGGCTAAATACTATCTGGTGACCACTTGCAAATACAGCAAGTCAAAAATGTACCTTTCTGCTGTCCTTTAACGTAGGAAAATGGCCCAAGGGGCTTCAAGAAGCAATTATCAGTCAACATTTTTATACCAAGCCACATAGATATTAGAACAGCTTTCCAAAAACTGGAGTTTAGGTTTTTAAAGAGCTGCTTTGGAGGAGAGGGGTAAGAGGTTCCGGGGGGGAGTTCCAGAGCTTAGGATCAAGGTGGCTAAAGGCAGGAATGCCATTTGTGGGGAGTCTGGAACAAAGAAGAGTACAGCACAGGAACAGGCCTTTCGGCCTACAAGCCTGTGCCGATCATGATGCCTGCCTAAATTAAAACCGTAAACACTTACAGAGTCCGTATCCTTCCATTCTCATCTTATTCATGTATTCGTCTGGATACCCCTCAAATGCCGCTATCGTACCTGCTCCCACCCCCTCCCCGAGCAGTGCGTTCCAGACATTCACCACCCTCTGTGTAAAAACCTTGCCTCGCACATCTCCTCTAAACTTTTCCCCACGCCCCCTTAAACCTGTGTCCCCTAGTACTTGACTTTTCTACCCTAGGAAAGAGCATCTGACCACCCATTCTGTCCATGCCACTCATAATCTTGGGGGAGGGGGGCGGAGTAGGAGTGGGGAATGGGTAGGAGATCAGAATTGGAGGAATGCAGAAATATCAGAAGGCTATGGGAGGTTGGAGAGGTTCACAGAGATACGGTGGGGAGAGGCTGGGAGGGGGGATGTTTCACACAAGAATGAGAATATTAAGTTTGAGGCATGACTGCAATGTTTCTCGCCTCCTCCTCTTTATTCAACGCCTTGGCGACACTCAAAACCTACGTTCACACATTAAGAATCGCTAATGAGATGAGGTACCAGAGGTCGCAAGGCGCCAGTGTAACTTGACCCCACGGATGAGTCAGCAGCCAGTTGGCAAAAAAAAAGGAGATAAAGTTGAAGAGAATATGGGAGAAAACAGCATTTATATAAAAAGGAACGGAACTGATTAAATATTAAAGACATTCATGAAACAACAGAAACTGAGTGTTAAACATTAATGAAATGCAGTCGGTGAATCTAATTTACTGAATGCTTTCCAGCTCTGAGTCGCTGACAGAAAATGGCCAAGGATAATGCTTCCAGAGACAGCAGCTGTTCATCCTGCTCCTTCCCACACATCAGAAATTTCCACTGCTTTCTGAGGGGATTCCCAGTCACTTCTTGCTGCCGGGAATGGGACACTGTTGAAGGTGGTTCAATAACAGTAGAGGGAAGGACAAGAGGAGCAGTTACCCGGCTCCGGTTTCCTCCCACACTCTGAAAGACGTGCGGGTTAAGTGCATTGGCCATGCTAAATTCTCCCCTCAATGTACCCGAACAGGCGCCGGAGTGTGGCGACTAGGAAATTTCACAGTAACTTCATAGCAGTGATAATGTAAGCCTACTTGTGACTAATAAATAAACAATAAACTCTATTTTTCTCTCCACGATGGCACAGTGCTTAGCATAGAGTCATAGAGGTTTACAGCATGGAAACAGGCCTTTCGGCCCAACTTGTCCATGCCTCCCTTATTTTTTTTTAAAAACCCCTAAGCTAATTCCAATTGCCTGCATTTGGCCCATACCCCTCTATACCCATCGTACCCATGTAACTATCTGAATGCTTTTTAAAAGATAAAATTGTACCCGCCTCTACTACTACCTCTGGCAGCTTGTTCCAGACCCTCACCACCCTCTGTGTGAAAAAATTGCCCCTCTGGACACTTTTGTATCTCTCCCCCTCACCTTAAACCTATGCCCTCTAGTTTTAGACTCCCCTACCTTTGGGAAAAGATATTGACTATCTACCTTGTCTATGCCCCTCATGATTTTATAGATCTCTATAAGGTCACCCCTCAGCCTCCTACGCTCCAGAGAGACAAGTCCCAGTCTATTCAGCCTCTCCTTATAACTCAATCCATCAAGTCCCGGTAGCATCCTAGTAAATCTTTTCTGCACTCTTTCTAGTTTAATAATATCCTTTCTATAATAGGGTGACCAGAATTGCACACAGTACTCCAAGTGTGGCCTTACCAAGACAACTTCAACAAGACGTCCCAACTCCTGTATTCAATGTTCTGACCGATGAAACCAAGCATGCCGAACGCCTTCTTCACCACTCTGTCCACCTGCAACTCCACTTTCAAGGAGCTATGAACATGTACCCCTAGATCTTTTTGTTCTGTAACTCTCCCCAACACCCTACCATTAACTGAGTAAGTCCTGCCCTGGTTCAATCTACCAAAATGCATTACCTTGCGTTTGTCTAAATTAAACTCCATCTGCCATTCGTCAGCCCACTGGCCCAATTGATCAAGATCCCGCTGCAATTGGAGATAACCTTCCTCACTGTCCACCATGCCACCAATCCTGGTGCCATCTGCAAACTTACTAACCATGCCTCCTACATTCCCACCCTGTTTTCAACTGTCTTTCCATTGGGCAACAGAGCCAACCTGCAGCAGGAGCTCCTTAAAACCCAGATCACCCTTTACTGAGAGAATTCTCACAGGGGCAGCTACATTTGCAGCCATGTCCCTTCCTGCACAGTGGGTTAGCACTGCTGCCTCACAGCGCCAGGGACCCGGGTTCAATTCCCGGCTCAGGTCACTGTGCGGAGTCTGCACTCTCTCCCCGTGTCTGCGTGGTTTTCATCCCACAGTTCAAAAATGTGCGGGCTAGGTTGATTGGCCATGCTAAATTGACCCTAGTGCCAGGGGATTAGCAGGGTAAATATGTGGGGGTATGGGAATAGGGCCTGGGTGGGATTGTGGTGGGTGCAGACTCGATGGGCTGAATGGCCTCCTTCTGCACTGTAGGGATTCTATGATAATCACCTCACCTGTCAAAAGTTTACTTTGGAAGATCACTGGCACACAGTTATTTACACCAATGAGTTTTCAGTGTGCACCCCAGCAGGTGAAGTCCCATTGGGAGGGGTGTGCACTTGGAAACAGGATGAAAGGGTATCTCGCGCTCTCCTTTTCTGATGAAGTAGTTTGGGTGAGTAGACCCACACATTCTGAAACCAACTCAGACCTGGTGTGGGATCCACCGAGTGAATAGGAGCCACTGAACACCACATTGGCAGCCTCCTGGGACCAACATGAAAAGCAACTCTAGATTCAGCATGTTATTAGGGCATATTAGGGCGGCACGGTGGCACAGTGGTTAGCACTGCTGCCTCACAGCACCAGGGACCTGGGTTCAATTCCGGCCTTGGGTGACTGACTGTCTGTGTGGAGTTTGCACATTCGCCCCGTGTCTGCGTGGGTTTCCTCCGGGTGCTCCGGTTTCCTCCCACACTCCAAAGATGTGCGGGTTAGGTTGATTGGCCATGCTAAATTGCCCCTTAGTGTTTAGGGGAATAGCAGAGTAACTACATGGGGATATGGGAATAGGGCCTAGGTGGATTGTTGTTGGCTGCACTGTAGGGATTCTATGATTAGGATTCTCTAGAGTGTCTCTCAGAGAGGCGAAGAGGAATGAATGGATTGGAACTCACCCAGACGGTGCAGGAGTACCTGGCTGTCTGACTCACCGAGCAGAGGTTGATGTTGTGACTGCAGGTTCAGTGTAAACACACAATCAATTAAACAAACCCACAGTAGTGAAAGTTAACACCTTTGCAGTTTTCCCCTCCTGGCTCTCAGCAGAGAGTGTAATCAGATGTCAGTGGAAGACCACAGGATTCCACCTTCAGTTCTTGGCTCAGGTACACGTTACTCACTCAGCATCTACATTTCAGGAATGATTCATGTCCAACCACATTGAGCTTGTGCACTTGTGGCTTCGAAGTGCAGGTTTGGACTGCTATTTTCCAATTTAATCAAACAAGATGCACTTACCTTGGCGCAATTATTTGACGGATAGCTAATGTAATTCCTACATTTCACAGAATTCAGAACTGTTACGGCGTGGGAGAAGGTGATTTTATTCATTCATGCGACACAGGTGTCATTGGCTGGCCAGAATTTACTGTCCATCCCTAGTTGCCCGAGGATATTTAAGAGTCAACTACATTGCTGTGGCTCTGTAGGCCAGACCAGGTAAAGACAACAGATTTCCTTCTCTAAAGGACGTTAGTGAACCAGATAGGTTTTTCCGACAATGGTTTCATGGTCATCAGTAGATTCTTAATTCCAGATCTTTTTTATTGAATTCAAATTCCACCCTCTGCTGTGGCGGGATGCAAACCCGGGTCCGCAGAACATTAGCTGAGTTTCTAGATAAATAGTCTAGTGATTATGCCACTAGGCCATCGTGTCCCCTGATGTGTGTGTCTGTACCAGCTCTTCAGATGAACCTTCAGATTTACAGCCATTCCCCTGCCTTTTCCCCATAACCCTGCACCATGTTTCTATTCAAGCAATCATCTCAAGCCTCTTGGATGCCTTCATTGAACCTGCCTCCACCATACTTCCGGGCAGTGTATTCCAGACACCGAACCACTCGCTGTGTGGAAAAGCATCTTCCAGCTGGATCTTCCAAATTCAGTCTCATTGAGGAGGTCCACTTTCCAGCTTCAGTGTGTTCCTGGAGATCCATTTTTCATGAGCTCCATCTTCTTTTTTCAATGGTGGGTCAGTGATGTTGTACACCTTTCAAATATGGCACCCAGGTATGATGTGCCCGTCCTGCCACAGAACAGGGCGTTAAGCTCCCAGATACATAATTAATTCGATCTGGTCCGGAAGATATGGCGCGTTTTCCCATCAGCCTCTGCTGATGTAGGAAACACTCCCCGTCCCCACTCCTGCCACAGGACCTTGGCCCAAATTCTCCAGACGTTCACAACCCCACTGCCACTGCCAGCACGAAGGGAGAATTTAGCCCTCAGCCAACACTCCGTTCACTGCAGCAGGACCGGAAAATCCCAGCTGTGGGCGAGGCCGGAGAATTTGGCCCTTAGTCTCAGACGGGAGACATTCCTTCTCTATGAACGGTATGTTTTGTCTGTATAGCGCGCAAGAAACAATACTTTTCACTGTATGCTAATACACGTGACGATAATAAATCAAATCAAATCAAAATCAATTCTGCCCCAAATTGCGGGGAATCGTCAATACTGGGAGAGCTGCAACAAATTACTGGGGGACATTAATAAACACGCTGAGTGGCAGATAATTGACAAATGAAGTTCAAAACACTGTGGGGCGACACAGTGGTTAGCACCGCTGCCTCACAGCGCCAGGGGCCCGGGTTCGATTCCCGGCTTGGGTCACTGTCTGTGTGGAGTTTGCACCTTCTCCCCACGTCTGTGTGGGTTTCCTCCGGGTGCTCCGATTTCCTCCCACAGTCCGAAAGACGCACTGGTTAGGTGGACTGGCCATGCTAAATTCTCCCTCAGTGTATCCAAACAGGGCACAGAAGTGAGGCTACTCGGGGATTTTCACAGTAACTAATAAATAAAATAAATACGCACTGGGTTAAAAGCCAGCTTCCTTCTCAGAGGAAAAAATAGCTGACGAAAGTTGCTCAATCGATGTCTTGCCCAAGGCCAAGTCCCGAACAGAAGATTCAAGATAAAAAGTTATTTTTATTCAATCATGGGACATGGGCGTCACTGGCTGGCCTGCATTTATTGCCCATTCCTACTTGCCCTCATTCAGAGGGCAGTTGAGAGTCAACCACATTGTTGTGGCTCTGGAGTCACATGTAGGCCAGAGCGGGTAAGGACAGCAGATTTCCTTCCTTAAAGGGCATTCATGAACACAGGTGGGTTTTTCCTGACAATCGACAATGGTTTCACGGTCAGACTTTTTATTCCAGATTTTTAAAATCGAATTCAAATTCCACCATCTGCCATGGCGGGATTCGAACTCGCTTCCCCAGAACATGGGCGGCACGGTGGCACAGTGGTTAGCACTGCTGCCTCACAGCGCCAGGGACCCGGGTTCGACCCCCGGTCCTCGGGTCACTGTCTGTGCGGAGTCTGCACGTTCTACCCGTGTCTGCGTGCGTTTCCTCCAGGTGACCGGTTTCCTCCCACAGTCCAAAGATGTCCATGCTAAATTGCCCCTTAGTGTCAGGGGGATCAGCAGGGTAAATTTGTGGGGTTATGAGGATAGGGCGTGGATGGGACTGTGGTCGGTGCAAAATTGATGGGTCGAATGGCCTCCTTCTGCACTGTAGGGTTTCTATGATCCTATGACCTGAGTTTCTGGATTAATAGTCCAGCAACAATACCACTGGGCCATCACCTCCCCAGTTTAAATACAAACAGCTTTGGTGGTTGGCTTGCCGAGGCACGGTGGCACTGTGGTTAGCACTGCTGCCTCACAACACCAGGGTCCCAGGTTCGATTCCTGGCTTGGGTCACTGTTTGTGGGAGTTTGCATATTCTCCCCATGTGGCAGGTTGCAGAGGGACATAGATAAGCTGCAGAGCTGGGCTGAGAGGTGGCAAATGGAGTTTAACATGGAAAAGTGTGAGGTGATTCACTTTGGAAGGAGTAACAGGAATACAGAGTACTGGGCTAATGGTAAGATACTTGGTAGTGTGGATGAACAGAGGGATCTGGGTGTCCATGTGCATAGATACCTGAAAGTTGGCACCCAGGTTGATAGGGTTGTTAAGAAGGCGTACGGTGTGTTAGCTTTTATTGGGCGGCACGGTAGCACAGTGGTTAGCACTGCTGCTTCACAGCTCCAGAGTCCCGGGTTCGATTCCCGGCTCGGGTGACTGTCTGTGTGGAGTTTGCACATTCTCCTCGTGTCTGCGTGGGTTTCCTCCGGGTGCTCCGGTTTCCTCCCACAGTCCAAAGATGTGCGGGTTAGGTTGATTGGCCAGGTTAAAAATTGTCCCTGAGATGCGTAGTTAGAGGGATTAGCGGGTAAATATGTGGGGGTAGGGCCTGGGTGGGATTGTGGTCGGTGCAGACTCGATGGGCCGAATGGCCTCCTTCTGCACTGTAGGGTTTCTATGATTCTATGATTTGATTGACTGTTATGTAAATTTGCTTGATTCCGGTTGCGTTTTTTAAGAGCTGAATTTTTCATTCTGACTGATTGGAAATTTGGAAATCAGCCTGAAGCTTTTAGCGAGAGATAATCAGGCCAGCAAGCACCAGCAAGAAGGAAAGAAAAAGAATTGCCGTGATTATCCATATCAGAGTTCTGCACAGTTGTTATTTTCCACTTGTTCAAGGGGATAGTTAAACTTAATAACTACTCTGGAATTTAGAGCATGTCATTGTTTCTGTTCACTCATTCTTTACTGTTCGTATATTTGGCAGTTAAATATTAAGAAGCCATTACTCCTACGGGTGTGGTCTGAACACACCCTTATCCTCCCACAAGGTCTGGGTTTAAAAATAGATAAAAACACAAGACTTCCTTGCGTAAGTTCCAAGATAGTTTTTAAGATTATGAAAGAGTTGGATGGGGTAAAGTCAGAAAGATGTTTCAACTTGTGAGGAGACTAAACATGCAGGGCTGAAGATTTGTACATGATAGATCCATCAGGAAATTCAGGGGCTACCTCTTCACCCAGAGAGTGGTGGGGAGGTAGAGTTCTCTCAGAAGTGGTAGTAGGGCAGCACGGTAGCACACAGTTAACGCTGCTGCCTCACAGCGCCAGGGACCCGGGTTCAATTCCCGGCTTGGGTCACTGTCTGTGTGGAGTCTGCACGTTCTCTCCATGTCTGCATGGGTTTCCTCCGGGTGCTCCGGTTTGCTCCCACAGTCCAAAGATGTGCGGGTTAGGTGGATTGGTCATGCTAAATTGACCCTTGGTGTCAGGGGGACTAGCTAGGGTAAATGCATGGGGTTATGGGGATAGGGTCTGGGTGGGATTGTGGTCGGTGCAGCCTCGATGGGCCGAATGGCCTCCTTCTGCACTGTGGGGAATTCTATGATTCTAGTGTGGAGTTTGCACATTCTACCCGTGTCTGCGTGGGTTTCCTCCGGCTGCTCCGGTTTCCTCCCAAAGTCCAAAGGCGTGGTGGTTAGGTGCATTGGTCATAGTAAATGCACGGGGTTATGGGGATAGGACGGAGGGGAGGGCTTGGGTGGGATGCTCTTTCGGAGAGCCAGTGCAGACACGATGGGCAGAATGGCCTCCTTCTGCACTGATTCTATGATTCTATAAAGGGGCGGCATGGACAAGCTGGGCCAAAGGGTTTGTTTCCCTGCTGTAATCCTCTATGACTCAAGTGAATGACAAAGATGCCTTTAAGGGAAAGTGAGGTGGAGGCGTCAGGGGTAAACAAACATAAGGTTATATTGATAGAGCCTGATGAAGAAGAGTGATGAGAAGCTCAAATGCAATAGAACGGCACGGTGGCACAGTGGGGGTTCGCACTGCTGCTTCACAGTGCCAGGGACCCGGGTTCAATTCCAGCCTTGGGTCACTGTCTGTGTGGAGTTTGCACGTTCTCCCCGTATCTGCGTGGGTTTCCTCCGGGTGCTCCGGTTTCCTCCCACACTCCAAAGATGCACAGGTTAGTTGGAATGTCCATGGTAAATTGACCTTTAGTGTCAGGGGGGGATTAGCAGGGTAAATATGTGGGGTTATGGGGATAGGGGCCTGGTTGGGATTGTTGTCATTGCAGGTTTGATAGGCTGAATGGCCTCCTCTGCACTGTAGGGATTCTATGATCCTATGATAAGATGTGTCGGTTAGATGGATTAGCCCGGGTAACTGTGTAACATTATAGGTATAGGCGAGGGAGAGGGCCTGGGTACGATACTCTGTCAGAGAGTCAGTATAGACTCATTGGGCTGAATGGCCTCTTCTGCATTGTAGCAATTCAATGATGATGGTAGAAATGAAGGGAGAGATACCCAAAGGTGCAGTAAGACTTAAATGTGTTGCTTGGTTGGTGGAATGGAAGCTGTAAATACAGCGTGTAACCACTGTAAGCTCTGCCCCTGAAAGTGAAAGGGATGGATGCAAAGAGGGAAGGATGCATTGCAGTAAATACAGAGCTATGCATTCATACTGAAGACAATGACGGAATCCCTTATTTCTATTAGGAGAAGCTAAAGTAAGGCACATGCCTCACCCTGACCACCAGAGTCATGGCCAAGGGTAGTAATTCTTCACATTGAGACCTGCTGATTCCATCATAGCCCAAAGCAGCGATTTTCCCCACAGCAAGGCACTTAGGGGTAACCACTGTCGCTGTAGTGGTTATGCAGACCGAGCACTCCAGGAGCCAGCCACGGCCTGGGTAGTGATTGCCCACAATGATGCCTGCAGCAAACAAATGGGTGAGCTTACCCACCCCGAATGGAGAGTATTTCTGCATAATTTATCATTCTTGCCGCCAACCACCCTACCAAGTGATGCAACCTTCCCCCACATCACCACCCACCACTCCCACCGTCAATATTTTTATAAGCTACAAATGAAAAGTGTTCAGGAAGCATGTACGGTAAAACATTTCATTCATAAATAACCAATAATTCTTCCCTGCATATGTGACCAGGAGGTTAATCTTTAATTCCTGGAGATCCAGGCAATGCTTGAGGGAAGACAACCATGATATGAGGCGATTAACCAATGTATAGGCAAATTTATACACTTATAGAATCCCTACAAGGCAGAAGGAACCATTCGGCTCATTGAGTCTGTATCAAATCTAATCAACTCTCCAAGAGAGCACCTTACCTACCCTGTCGCCGTAACCCTCTGCATTTACCATGGCCAATCTACCCAACCTACACATCCTGGGACACTAAGGGGCAATTTACCATGGCTAATCCACCTAACCTGCACATCTTTAGAGTGTGGGAGGAAACCGGAGCACCCAGAGGAAACCCCCCTGTATTTTTGAACCAGAATTGGTTCCGAGTTGCCTCAGGTAATGGAGCAGAGCTTTTATTGAAAAGAATCTTTCAGCAGTATTCAGCACAGTTCCACACTCTAACCCAGCATAGACATGAATGAGCATTTGCAGAAATGTCAGTGTTAATGCCAGGTAAACACATTGCCATTGCGCGGAGAAATGGATCACTAAAATATAGGGATGATGGATGTATGAGAGACAAGAATAGGCCAGCAGAGTAAATTACCAAAGTGTGTCGAAGCGAAAGAAAGCTCGGGCTCCTTCTGCATTAAAAGGCTCCAGCTCAGATTACAAAATCCCTTGTATATAAATTCATTGTAAGGAATAAAGGCTCTCTGTTGTGATCTTTCCAGTCTTATGCTCAATATCATTTATAATTAGATGATCGTGTTCCTTTGATCATTCAAGTACACGTTCCCACATGAGGCCTTCTCCCTGCCTCTGCAGTTGTGTTGAAACAGTCACTCATTGCATCATCTTCGACTCCAACTCATTTTTCCCCAAGGATCCTGTGAAACCCTTTAGTTATTTTTATTCATTCGTAGGACCTGGGCGTCGCTGGATGGCCAGCATTTATTGCCCATCCCTAGTTCCCCTTGGAGGGCAGTTGAAAGTCCAACCATACTGCTGTGGCTCTGGAGTCACATGTAGGCTAGACCTGGTAAGGACAGCAGATTTACTTCCCTGAAGAACATTAATGAACCAGATGGGGTTTTTTCGACAATGATTTCATGGTCATCAGTAGATTCTTAATTCCAGATTTTGTTACTGAATTCAAATTCCACCATCTGCCGTGGCGGGATTCGAACCCGAGTCCCCCAGAACATCAGCTGAATTTCTGGATTAATAGTCTAGCGATAATACCATTAGGCCATCGCCTCCCCCTATTATCCTCAGTCACCCTCAGTTTTCCCTTCATGTTTGAATCCCTTCATCATCTCGGCTCTCCCTATTCTCTGTGGCCTCCTCCAGCCCCACAGCCGAGTTCTCCAACTCCTAACTTGTCTCCTGCGTGGTCTTCCTTCATCGTCCCATGCTAGCCAGGCCTTTAGCTAGCTAGGCCCCACTCACTGTGGAATTTCCTCTCTAAATTCTCCTGCCACCGGAACTCCCTATCAGACTCTCTTTTAAAACCCACCTTTCTTTGACCTGGCTTTTAATCACTCTACTGATATCACTCTCTTTGTCTCAGCTTCCATCTTTCTCTGTGTGGTAAACCACTGTTGGCCGATTGCCTGTGTGTGTGACATGCCTGGACACGTCCCTGCCGGCCCTGCCCGGGACTCCTCCCCCCCGGTCCAGGTATAAAGGTAACTGCTCCCCACCTCCTGCCTCAGTCTCTGGACCAGTTCATCGGCATGGGTGTGCTCCAAGTCTTTTGCTAATAAAAGTCTATTTGTTCTTGCATACAAACTAGTCTTTGCTTGATTGATGGTGCATCACTCTGACTGCACCAGTTTGGAGGTGTACGGATATTATTGAGGGCCCAGATTGACCAATGAAAACTGCACATCCAAATGTGATTACTTACAGTAAAACAGCAAATCACTTTACCCATGAATGCTCTCTTGAAGGAAATTATTAATGGGAAAAAGCCTTAAAGAAGAATACCAAAACTCTCTGGTCTCTCACGCCCTGTTGTCGCTGCCAGCAAGAATGGGGAATTTGGCACTCAGCCAAATCTCCGTTCACAACTGTAGGGCCGGAAAATCCCAGCCACGGGCAAGGTTGGACAATCCCAGCCCTGGGGAAGTTCAGAGAATCCCAGCCCTGGAGGAGGTCGGAGCATCCCAGCCAAGGTTGGAGAATCCCAGCCTCGAGCAAGGTCGGAGAATCCCAGCCCTGGGGGAGGTCGGAGCATCCCAGCCTCGGGCAAGGTCGGAGAATCCCAGCCCTGGGGGAGGTCGGAGAATCCCAGCCTCGGGCAAGGTCGGAGAATCCCAGCCCTGAGGGAGGTCGGAGAATCCCAGACCTGGGGGAGGTCGGAGAATCCCAGCCTCGGGCAAGGTCGGAGAATCCCAGGCCTGGGGGAGGTCGGAGAATCCCAGCCGCGGGCGAGGTTGGAGAATCCCAGCTTCGGGCAAGGTCGAAGAATCCCAGCCCTGGGGGAGGTCGAAGAATCCCAGCCCTGGAGGAGGTCGGAGAATCCCAGCCGCGGGCAAGGTTGGAGAATCCCAGCCCTGGGGGAGGTCGGAGAATCCCAGCCTCGGGCAAGGTTGGAGAATCCCAGCCCTGGGGGAGGTCGGAGAATCCCAGCCGCGGGCGAGGTCGGATAATCCCAGCCACGGACAAGGTCAGACAATCCCGGCCCTTATATCAATTATGGACTGTGATGAAGCTTAGCTTAACTGCAGCCTCATGAAATACTTTGATCTGTAATGAATGCTCACTTGAGACACTGGAAGTCCCAGTTTTAATAAGCAAGCAAATGGAAGGAGCAGATTCATGCCTGTGTATTTTTATTATTTGGTGTACCTTAGTGAACGGTTGCCTTGTATTCATTTGCCTTTTTCCCTAATGCAAGTTCAAGCTGCTATAGTTACTATAGGTAAGAAATAATAGACCCACATTGGCACCCAGACACATATCTACCCACCATCCCCATAACGTTGCCTGACTCTGCCACTCCCTTAACCCATCTGTTGCTGAAACCTTTATTTCATGTCTTTGTTACCTTGGCTATTCCAATGCAGTCTTGGCCAGCCTCCCAGGATCCACCTCAATCAACTTGAGGTCATCCAAAACTCTACAGTCCACGTCCTTACTCACACCAAATCCTGTTCAACCAGACCTGGTTCTTGCTGACCTACACCAGCTCCTGGTTAAGCAACACTATGATGTTACATTTCTTATCCTTGCTTTCAATCCATCTATAGCATTGCTCCTCCCTACCTCTGCAGTCTTCACCAGCCATACCACTCCGAGACCGCTGCACTGACACAATCCTGGCCTCTTAGCATCCTTGATTTTAATTACTCTACCATTATTGGCCATGCCTTCATCTACCCAGGCCCCAAGCTCTGGAATTCCCTCCTCTCTTTCCACCTTTAAGATGCACCTTGAAAGCTATTTCTTTAATCAAGCTTTTGCCCCAAGGCGCTCAATGTATAATTTCACAGTGAAGGGTCTAGGGCTATTTTGTTATATTAGAGGCACAACATTGTTGCATGGAAGTTATGCAATAGGGCCCATAATTACTCAGTTAGTTTGCTTGGTGGCACAGTGGTGAGCACTGCGCCAGGGAGCCGGATTCAATTCCAGCCTCCGGTGACTGTGTGGAGTTTGCACGTTCTGCCTGTGTGGGTTTCCTCCGGGTGCTCCGATTCCTCCCACAGCAACCAATTGGGACTGAGAGTTGGTAATCACCCCAGGGGCCCTCTTGTAGACAGAAGGCATCTCGAAGACATATAGGGACTGAGGCAGCCGGGGGGGCTGCTCGCCTCTGTACAGTTTTTCCACATTAAAAAATAGCCTTTGTGTTCCTGACGAAGGCTTTGAGCGTGCATCATTATGGTAATGGAGGCAGAGTCAATAGTAACCTTTAAAATATAATTGGATAAATACTTACGGGGAAAAGATTCATAGGACTAAGGAGAAAGAGAGAAAGAATGGGATTAATTGGATGGCTGAGCAAAAGCACAGACAACAGGAGCTGAAAGATTACCTCACGTGCATTTATTATTCCTGTTATGCCAGCACTGACCTGTGACCTTCCAACAGAATGCACAGAATTGCAGAAGGAAGCCATTCGGCCCTTCATGTCTGTGCCAGCTCCCCATACGTGCAATTTACCTAATGCATTTCTCCCACTTTTTTTTATTCATTCATGGGACATGGGCGTCGCTGGCTGGTTAGCATTTATTGCTCAAACTTAGTTGCCCTTGTTCAGAGCGCAGTTGGGAGTCAACCACATTGCTGTGGCTCTGGAGTCACATGTAGGTCAAGGCGGGTAAGGATGGCAGATTTCCTTCCCTAAAGGACAGTAGTGAACCAGATGGGTTTTTCCGACAATTGACAGTGGTTTCATGGTCACCAGTAGATTCTTAATTCCAGATATTTTTTATTGAATTCAAATTCCACCATCTTCCGTGGCGGGATTCGAACCTGGGTCCCCAGAACATTAGCTGAGTTTCTGGATTAATAGTCTAGTGATAATACCACTAGGCCATCGGCTCCCCTTAAACCTTGTAATCCTGTACATTCTTCCTGTTCAGGTGACAATCCAATTCCTTCATCAATGCCTCAGTTGAACCTGCCTCCGCTACTCCCTCAGGCAGCGCAGTCCAAATCCTAACAACCCTCTGCGTGGAAAGTGGTCTCCCTCATCTCACTGTTGCTTCTTTTGCCAATTATCGGTAAAATCTGTACCCTCTTGTCCTCAATCCTTTCACCAACTGGAACTTTTTGTTTCCCAATCTACTCTGTCCAGAATGTATGGGAAGAATATTTTCTACTGTGGCTTCTGGAGTTGCGTCAGGTCTTAGTTATGAATAGAAAGTGTGCAACACATCCCCTTTATGTAGAGACTGCAACGGGGGAGGAGAGGATGCTAATCCCAACCCTTAAACACAGCTCCTCTGTAGGACCAATGGTTTATAAAGTTTATTTATTAGTCACAAGTAGGCCTAGATTCACACTGTAATGAAGTTACTGTGAAAATCCCCTACACTCCGGCCCCTGTTCGGATACACCGAAGGAGAATTTAGCACGGCCAGTGCACCTAACCTGCACATCTTTGGACTGTGGGAGGAAACCAGAGCACCCGGAGGAAACCCACGCAGACAACGTGCAAATTTCTCACTGACAGTGACCCAAGCCGGGAATCGAACCCGGGTCCCTGGCGCTGTGAGGTAGCAGTGCTAACCACTGTGCCACCGTGAGGCCAATGGTTAATCTGATGCACTGCTTAAACCCACAACACACGCCACAAACAACTGCCATTCATTCATTCAGAGTGTCTCTCTTTCAAGGAGAGATTTCAATTCAGGTCTAAAACACTGAGCTAGCCAAATCGTTTACTAATCTACAGTCAGCAACAGCCTCCGTGTTTCATTAACCCACCAACAATGATGTTTTATTCAAAGTGGAACAAATGGGTGGCATTTATTGACCGTCAGAAATATTCTCCTGGGGGTATGAGAGAAAGCTGAGGATTCCCACGATGTACAGTTGTATTCAAACCCGATTGTTGCCCTACTTATTCATTCAAACAGTTGCTTTTCTGTTGCAGAATGCCTCCAGCCAGGAACAGTCCTCGGCTCCTGGCTTTGAGAGTCCTGTCCCAGTTACACTGTGGGCTAGAGTGCACAGAAATGGTGTTGGAAGGTATTGAGAGTTTCTATTAAGATTCTATAAGTATCACAAGAGCCTGCATTTACCAAGAACCGCAGAAAGAAAGTAAAGCTTGCATTTTTACCGTGCTTTTCATGACCGGAACATAAAACACTTTAAAGGCAATTAAATGCTTCTGAAGTGTCACTATCATAACGCAGGAAACGCTTGAGAGAGAGGACTCGTACATCCAGCAGTGGGGTAATGACCAGATAATCTGTTTTTGTAGTGTTGATTGAAGGGATTGAAGGACCCTGGCAATAACTCCCCTGCTCTTCTTTAAAGTCATTTTTTTAATATATTCATTCATGGGACGTGGATGTCGCTCGCTGGGCCAGCATTTATTGCCCATCCCTGAGGGTATTTTAGAGTCAATCACATTGCTGTGGATCTAGAGTCACATATAGGCCAGACCAGGTAAGGACGGCAGATTTCCTTCCCTAAAGGACATTAGTGAACCAGATGGGTTTCTACGACAATGGTTTCAAGGTCATCATTAGACTTTTAATTCCAGATTTTTATTGAATTCCAATTTCACCATCTGCCGTGGTGGGATTCAAGCCCTCTGGATTACTAGTCCAGTGACAATGCCACTACACCACTGCCTCCTAGTGGCGAGGGATCTCTTGCATCCACCTGAGGTTGCAGCTGGGACTTCAATTTACCATCAGACAGCCCCTCCGATGGTGCAGCACTCCCCTGGTGCTGCACTGCCGCATGAACCTTGATTCTCGTGCCTTTTTATTCACGTAGTAAAAGTACCCCATGGTGCTTCACAGCAGGATTATCAAACAAAATTGAACAATAAGCCACATAAAATGTTACGAAAGTGGCGGCAGGCACAGTGGTTAGCACTGCTGCCTCAGAGTGCCAGGGACTCGGGTTCAATTCCGGCCTCCGGTCACTGCCTGTGTGGAGTTTGCACATTCTCCCCGTGTCTGCGTGGGTTTCCTCCGGGTGCTCCGGTTTCCTCCCACAGTCCAAAGATGTGCGGGTTAGGTGGATTGGCCACGCTAAATTGTCAGGGGAATAGCAGGGTAAAATGAGGGTTACGGGAATAGAATCTGGGTGGGATTGTGGTCGGTGCAGACTCGATGGGCTGAATGGCCTCGTTATGCATTGCAGGGAATCTGAAGACAGATGTCCAAAAAGTTGGATCAAAGTGGTGGGGCTTTTATTGTGTGTTAAAGGAGGAGGTTGTAATGACTGCAATGAATCCCATGAGGTTGGCCTCTTGGAGTATGAGCTCCCTGATTGGAGAGACAATTATGACCTCAATCAGGGACATCTTTTGTTGATGACCTCAATCAGGGAGTCCAAGAAGCCCAACTCATGGGCCTCATTGAGGTCATTACAGAGAAATGGGTTCAAAGGTCAAGGTTTCTTCAGCATTTAAATCCAATTCATAACCATTAATGGGGAAACGATATGAACTGCATCTTCCGATAACCCCTTCCCTTGGCAAACTTTGTTGATAATTGCTATAAAGCAGCCCAGTTTTCAATGTTCAATGAGCTATGCCATGGGTGATATCCTACTGCACTTTTAAAACTTTTCCAGTACTTGGCTCCCACTTATGATGGTGAAAAGGTCTTCAGAGTTAAACAACTCCTTGCATAATTTTGAAGCGATAAACCTAAAGAGGAGAAGACTCTGGGAAGGCGATGGCTAGTGGTGTTATTGCTAGACTATTAATTCAGAAACTCAGCTAGTGTTCTGGGACCTGGGCTTGAATCCCGCCACGGCAGATGGTAGAAATTGAATTCAATTTTTTTTAAATCTGGAATTAAGAATCCACCGATAACCATTGTTGATTGTTGGAAAAACCCACCTCGTTCACTAATGTCTTTGATTTGATTTACTATTGTCACATATATTAGTATATATTGAAAAGTATTGTTTCTTGCGCGCTGAACAGACAAAGCATACCGTTCATAGAGAAGGAAAGGAGGCAGTGCAGAATATAGTGTTACAGTCATAGCTAGGGTGTAGAGAAAGATCAACTTAATGCGAGGTAGGTCCATTCAAAAGTCTGATGGCAGCAGGGAAGTCTGCCATCCTTACCTGGTCTGACCTACATGAGAGTCCAGAGCCACAGCAATGTGGTTGACCCTCAACTGTCCTCGGCAATAGGGATGGGAAATAAATGCTAGCCAGCCAGCGACGCCCATGTCCCTGAATGAATGAGACAAAACTCAATTTGTTCGTAACTGTAGTATAATGAGTTAATAGTTATGGTAATGAGTGATGTGTATCGAGATGTCGCAGTGATATCAGCAGTCCTATGCTAGAACCTCTCGAGGGCAGATAGAATAATCTGCACCCAACAGCGATGTGCCTACCTAGTAGCTCAACATGTATATAATGTACATTAAGTAGTTTTGAAGTAACCTAGTTGAATCAGAACGGAGTTACTCACGGTAAGAGGGAAACTTTCCCAGTACAGATTAGGCTGTGAGACCGCAGAATGTGAACCTAGTCTAGCCCATCCTGCTTCAGTATCAGAGGAGCTCAACATTGTAAAAGTATCGGGAAACAGCCGCACTCCGGGCAACATAATCGAGAGGTCACTGGTGCAACAAAATGCTGTAGATACTGAAGGTCTGAGATTGCATCACATTCCTAACTCTCGTCAGTCTGAAGAAGAGTCAGACGGACTCAAAACGTTAATCCTGTTTCTCTCTCCACAGATGCTGCCTAGACCTGCTGAGTTTTTTTCCAACACTTTTTGTTTCTTTCACTGATGAACCAACTGAAGGCGGCTGGGCCACTGACACCGAGGAATGAATCCCAAGGGCTGCATGCGAGTAACTTCTGACAATCTTGACCATCTAACTGAGTGCCAGGTAATCTCCAGCTGCAATGGTTTTCCATTGACCTCAGGTTATCTAAAGTTCTTTGATGTGACACCTGGCAAGAAACTACCTTAATGCCTTCAGTCTCGCCGTGCTGATCACTGCTCAATTCTGGTATTATTCCTGTAAAGCTTTTTCGCACCGTCCCCAGTGCCTCGATATTCATTTTGTAATATGGAGACCGGAACTACGTAAAGTATTCCATGTGTGTATCTGGATTCGTCAGTCTTGAAGGCGAGGTGACCATTTCTTCCCATTTCAGTCAATAACAAGAATTGAATGGATGGGGAGATGCCGGCGTTGGGCTGGGGTGGGCACAGTCAGAAGTCTCACAACACCAGGTTAAAGTCCAACAGGTTTATCTGGAATCGCGAGCTTTCAGAGCGCTGCCCCTTCATCAGGTGAATTGACAACAGGTAGTCACATTCACACAGCCTTCCCTTTTTTTTAAACTCAAGAGCTAGGGTGGCACGGTGGCACAGTGGTTGGCATTGCTGCCTCACAGCACCAGAGACCTGGGTTTGATTCCCGGCTTGGGTGACTGTCTGTGCGGAGTCTGCACATTCTCTCCGTGTCTGCGTGGGTTTTCCCCCGGGTGCTCTGGTTTCCTCCCACAGTCCGAAAGACGTTCTGGTTAGGTGCTAAATTCTCCCTCAGTGTACCCGAACAGGTGCTGGAGTGTGGCGACTGGGGGATTTTCACAGTAACTTCATTGCAGTGTTAATGTGACCCGACTTGTGACACGAATTTATAAATAAACTTCTTAAGAAAAGTAAGAATGTTGTTTTTTTAAATTAAATAATCAAATTATGTTTATTTACTGTCCTCCTCTATTGTTGCAGCCTCCTCCTTCTTGAACTGAAAGTCAGTGTGCGCCAAACTATAAAAAGACTGTAAACTTCAGCTTCCCCTCCTAACTTCTCTTTGGGAGAGTAAAAATAACTCTCGAGGGAGGAAAACAAAAATAAATGATCTTTTTGATGACAGCAATTGTATGAAAACCAAACCAAATGTAGCCATGATGTGGAGTTGCCGGCGTTGGACTGGGGGAGGCCAAATGTGATACCAAGCATCAACGTCTAGACCTTCAGAGTCTCGTCTCCTTCCCACTTACTTCTAGCTGAAAGAAAACCATTTCTATGACTGAGTATGAAGCAAAAGATTGCACGTGGGGTAACTGGCTGGCCCAGTGTCTCAGAACACTGTCTTTTCACATCGAGGAATTTACTGTTGACTCTCTCTCTCTCGAGATGTTAAAGTCAATTATCTTCTCACTGATGCTGGGAAACTAGTTATTGCATCCTGTACCATCACTGGGATACATTTCAGCCCATGTCCTAAGTGGTATCATAGAATTGTTACAGTGCAGGAGGGGGCATTTGGTCCATCTTTGCTGTACTGACTCAGTCCCTAAGGGACAGTGTTTTAACAATGCAATAATAAGCCCGCTATCAGGGATGATAGTCTTGACATATTTGTATCAGACTGAATTTGGATTCAATTCCAAGACAGAAGAGCCATAGGTATCTCAACCTATGAGGAGGTGATGACCTAGTGGTATTATTACTGGATCATTCATCCATAATGTTTTGGGGACCCGGGTTTGAATCCTGCCACGGCAGATGGTGGAATTTGAATTCAATAAAAAATATCTGGAATTAAGAATCTACTGATGACCATGAAGCCATTGATGATTGTAAAAAAAACCCACATGGTTCACTAATGTCCTTTGGGGAAGGAAATGTGCCATCCTTACCTGGTCTGGCCTACATGTAGCTCCAGAGCCACAGCAATGTGGTTGACTCTCAACTGCCCACTGAATAAGGGCAACTAGGGATGGGCAATAAATGCTGGCCCAGCCAGCGACGCCCATGTCCCACGAATGAAGTGAAAAAAAACTAGGAATGATCTGGTTGTACAAACATCAGATAGAGATAGTTTAGAATTTGCAGCACAGAAACAGACCATTCGGCCCAAATGGCCCATGATGCGGACATCGCAAACAAAGTTTCCCCTCATTTGACCTCAATAGCCCCAGCAGCATACACTGCTATTCCATTATCCCTCAGGTATACATCTAAATCCTCAAGTTTCTACCTCAATTCCACTTTCCCACTGTAGCCCCCATAAGCCCTTGATTCCCTTAGTGTCCAAAAGGGTGGCGCAGTGGAGGGCAGCATGGTGGCACGGTGGTTAGCACTGCTACCTCACAGCACCAGGAACCAGAGTTTGATTCTGGCCTCGGTTGACCTGGTAAGATGCTCTTTGGGCGAGTCGATGCAGACTTCAATCACAGGAAGTTTATTTTTTCAATTGATTTTGGAATGTGGGTGGCACTGGTACATCCGACATTTTGTTGCCCTTGAGAAGGTGGAGAAGGTAGTCAAGAAGGCATACGGCATGCTTGCTTTCATCGGCCGAGGCATTGAGTTTTAAAATTGTCGTCGTGTTGCAGCTTTATAGAACCTTAGTTAGGCCGCATTTGGAATGTAGTGTTCAATTCTGGTCGCCACACTCCCAGAAAGATGTGGAGGCTTAAGAGAGCGTATAGAAAAGATTTACCAAGATGTTGCCTGGTATGGAAGGCATTAGCTATGAGGAGAGGTTGGAGAAACTTGGTTTGTTCTCACTGGAACGACGGAGGTTGAGGGGCGACCTGATAGAAGTCTACAAGATTATGAGAGGCATGGACAGCGTGGATAGTCAGAAGCTTTTTCCCAGGGTGGAAGAGTCAATTACTAGGGGGCAAGGTTTAAAAGCGATGTACGAGGCAGATCTTTTACACAGAGGGTGGTGGGTGCCTGGAACTCATTGCCGGGGGAAGTAGTGGCAGTGGATACGGTAGTGACTTTTAAGGGGCGTCTTGACAAATACATGAATAGGATGGGAATAGAGGGATATGGTCCCCGGAAGGGTAGGGGGTTTTAGTTAAGTCGGGCAGTATGGTCGGTGCCGGCTTGGAAGGCCGAGGGGCCTGTTCCTCTGCTGTAATTTTCTTTGTTCTTTGTTCTAATACCCATCATGGGGAGCAAATCTGCCGTCCTTACCAGGTTACCTGGTCCAACCTACATGACCCACAACAATATGGTTGACCCTTAACTGCCCTCTGAAGTGGCCAAATGTGATGACACACCGAGCAAACCACTCAATTCACCAAAGAACCTTAGACAGCACCTTCCTAACACATGACCACTTCCATCTAGAAGGACAAGGGCAGATGATACATGGGAACACCACCGCCTGCAGGTTCCCCTCCAAACCACTCACCATCCTGACTTGAAAATATATCGCCGTTCCTTCACAGTTGCTGAATCAAAATCCTGGAATGCCATCCCTAACGGCATTGTGGGTCAACCCACAGCACGTGGACTGCAGCGATTCCAAGAAGGCAGCTCACCACCACCTTCTCAAGGGCAACGAGGGATGGGTAATAAATGCTGGCCACCCAGCGATGCCCATGTCCCACGAATGAGTATTAAAAAAACTCAATTGCATCAAACTGCACCAGAAAGGCCAAACATGTTAAAGGCCTCTCCTTTTTCCTGATTCCAATAACCTGTTCATATATCTTTCAGTTTCAAAAAGTGTTCAGGCCTGAAATGTTAACTATTCTTTTCTGTACAGATGGTGATGGACATGAATTGTTTTTTAGTAAGCATTTCTTATTCTTTGACATGGGATATGTTGCCTGAAATAACTCCTCCGAGGCCAGTATCCCTTAACCAAACTTCGATCTACTTACATCGTCAGCAACACTCAGTCATGTACTTCCTCAGAGTATAAACCCAGAGTCCCAGTATCCCTGACACTCCACATTATATACACAGGCAGGGCTCCCAGATTGGGCAAGCCTTAATCAGGGAGCTCGTATTCTAAGAGGTCCACAGCGTGTGCCTTGTGGAAGTCATTGCATTGCCAATAGGTGTAATGTTGTCAGGAGCTCTGGGATGGCTTTTTACGGTCATGAGTATATATTACTTTTGGCACAGAAAGAGCCCATTCAGCCCAATGGTTTATACTGATATTACTGCTCCACCATGTGCCTCCTCCGACTGTATTTCATCTTCCCCGATCAGCGTATCCTTCGATTCCTCTCTCTCTCCCTCACTCTCTCTCCCATATATGTTTATCTCGTTTCCCGATGCTATTTTCTTCATGTACCCCATGCGTTGTCAAGTTTCACTGCATTCTGCCGAAATCATCATTGGCTTTATTATGTATGTTATATTTATGCCCACCAGTTTTGGACTCTCACACAAGCAGAAACATTTTTCTCAAACCTACCCAAAAAAAAAACCCTTCATAATTTTAAAGCCCTCCCATAGGTCACATTATCGATCTGGTACAAGGCTGTTTAGTTCAAGAAGATTACTGGAATATTTGAGGCTCAGTAGGAAATCCATTTGGACTATTTACACTCTATTTTGTTTTGGTTCCAGCTTCCTTCCCAAAATAAATATTACAATAAGTCAAAAGGCCAAGTCATTCAAACATCCTCCTCCTATTTAAGCTTCACTCTACATTTGCAATTCTTGGGCAAAAGGACAAATGGAAGACAGATATGTTGAGCAGTTTAGCTCGACACAGCTATATAAGGCTCTGGTCAGACCCCACTTGGAGTATTGTGAGCAGTTTTGGGCCCCGTGTCTAAGGAAGGATGTGCTGGCCTTGGAAAGAATCCAGAGGTGGTTCACAAGAATGATCCCTGGGATGAAGAGCTTGCCATATGAGGAACGGTTGAGGACTCTGGGTCTGTACTCGTTGGAGTTCAGAAGGCCTATATCGCAAGGGGGATAGAATATAAAAGCAGAGATGTCTTGCTGCAAGTCATGATGTGGAGATGCCGGCGTTGGACTGGGGTGAACACAGTAAGAAGTCTCACAACACCAGGTTAAAGTCCAACTGGTTTATTTGGTAGCAAATACCATAAGCTTTCAGAGCGCTGCTCCTTGCTGCAAGTGTACAGGGCATTAGTGAGGCCGCAGCTGGAATACTGTGTGCAGTATTGGTCCCCTTATTTGCGGAAGGATGTATTGGCCTTGGAGGGAGTGCAGAGAAGGTTCACCAGGTTGATACCAGAGATGAGGGATGTTGATTACGAGGAGAGACTGAGCAGATTGGGTTTATACTCGTTGGAATTTAGAAGGCTGAGGGGGGACCTTATAGAGACCTATAAGATAATGAAGGGGCTGGATAGGGTAGAGGTGGAGAGATTCTTTCCAGTTAGAAAAGAAGCCAGAACTAGAGGGCACAGCCTCAAAATAAAGGGGGGTCAGTTTAGGACAGAGTTGAGGAGGAACTTCTTCTCTCAGAGGGTGGTGAATCTCTGGAATTCTCTGCCCACTGAAGTGGTGGAGGCTACCTCGTTGAATATGTTTAAATCACGGATAGATGGATTCCTGATCGGTAAGGGAATTAGGGGTTATAGGCATCAGGCGGGTAAGTGGAACTGATCCACTTCAGATCAGCCATGATCTTATTGAATGGCGGGGCAGGCTCGAGGGGCTAGATGGCCTACTCCTGCTCCTATTTCTTATGTTCTTTTGATGAGGGGGGATCTTATTGAAACATACAGGATACTGCGAGGCCTGGAAAGAGTGGACGTGGAGAGGATGTTTCCACTGGTAGGAAAAACTAGGACCAGAGGGCACAACTTCAGGCTAAAGGGACGATCCTTTAAAACAGAGATGAGGAGGAATTTCTTCAGCCAGAGAGTGGTGAATCTGTGGAACACTTTGCCGCAGAAGGCTGTGAAGGCCAGGTCATTAAGTGTCTTTAAGACAGAGATAGATAGGTTCTTGATTAATAAGGGGATCCGGGGGTTATGGGGAAAAGGCAGGAGAATGGGAATGAGAAAAATATCAGCCATGATTGAATGGCGGAGCACAGCCGATGGGCCGAGTGGCCTAATTCTGCTCCTATGTCTTATGGACACAGATTGTTTGGAATTTGCTCCCAAAGCGTGGTCTGGCATCAGCGACGCTCATGGCCAGAATCACCTCAGACAGGGTTTAATGGACGTGACAGGGGCCTTGCCCGCCAGAGTTGGCGAGGCACTGAGAACTTCACATCATGTATCTTGGAGGAGGCCTGCCGGATCAAGGACCCTGGATTTTGGAGGGGGGGGGCACGGCGTGGGGGGTTTGGGGGGTGGTCCTGCCAATGATGGCATCTCTTCATGGCTCAGCAACGCCACCTGGATGCTGCCAATACCTCGCACACCCAAGGCCGAGAATCGCCCAGGGACCCAAAGCATTGGTGAGTGATGGAGGGAGCAGATAAGGGGAAGGGAGTGTGGTCTCAGGAGGATGGAAGCAGCAAGGTAACTCTAAGTGGACTCCCACTTTCCCTGATCCTAGCTCCCTCAATCCGGTACTGAATGCTCCTCCAGTCAGTAGCCTATAGGCAAACAAAGCAAAGCTTGCTTTACAGGTTTCCCACCTGATAAGTCCCCTGCCCACTGTTGGGTGAGTGCCAACGGCAGTGGGATGATTAGATTTGATTTGATTTATTATTGTCACATGGACCAAGATACAGTGAAAAGTATTGTTTTGCATGCTATCCATACAAATCATACAAGGTCCTTATTTGGGTATTAATTGCCCACTCAAGCCTCAAGTGGAGGTAGGGGTGGAATGGCCATCCACAAGCACAATTCATTCACAGGATACCAGCATAGTTGACCAGATCAGCACTGATTCCTCTTCCCTAATTCGCCCTTCAGAAGGTGATAGTGAGCTGGATATCTGAAACGCTTTTCCCCCTGTGGTGTAGTTTTATTAATTTATTTATTAGTCACAAGTACATTAACACTGCAATGAAGTTACTGTGAGAATCCCCTAGTCGCCGCACTCCGGCGCCTGTTCGGGTACACTGAGGGAAAATTTAGCATTGGCCAATGCACCGAACCAGTACGTCTTTCGGACTGTGGGAGGAAACTGGAACACCCGGAGGAAACCCACGCAGACACGGGGAGAACATGCCAACTCCGCACAGACAGTCACCCGAGGCCAGAATTGAACCCAGGTCCCTGGCGCTGTGAGGCAGCAGTGCTAAATACAGTGCCATCGCGTCGCCCTTAAATCATTAACTTCAGATGGTTCTGCCAGTTTTACACTGACAATTACTCTGAACAAGTCATAGAGTCATAGAGGTTTACAGCATGAAAACAGGCCTTTCGGCCCAACTTGTCCATGCCGCCCACTTTTTACCACTAAGCTAGTCCCAATTGCCCGCATTTGGCCCATATCCCTCTATACCCATCTTAACCATGTAATTGTCTAAATGCTTTTTAAAAGACAAAATTGTACCCGCCTCAACTACTACCTCTGGCAGCTTGTTCCAGACTCTCACCACCCTCTGAGTTTAAAAAATTGCCCCTCTGGACCCTTTTGTATCGCTCCCCTCTCCCCTTAAACCTATGCCCTCTAGTTTTAGACTCCCCTACCTTCGGGAAAAGATGTTGATTATGTATCTTATCTATGCCCCTCATTATTTTATTTCGAGTAGGCTTTCTGCGGTGGTGCAGAAGCTGCTTGTTTCTGGCTCCTTAACCAGTAAGTGTCTGGCACCAAGTTTCACTGCAATGACATTTAAAAGAAATATGTGCAGCTTTCATCTAATGGGAAATCCAAAGTTCCAGCCTCTTAAAAGGCTGTCCAGAATTATAAATAGACATTCTGAAGCGGTCAATAAATGTTAGAGTCGACACCCATTCATTTTCCATTCGACAGACTTTTTGATCAGAGATTTTGCAAATTTAGAAAGCGGGCCCCAAGCATCCGCTTTCTTTTGAACAACAATAGGTCAGATTTTTTTCTCAAAATCCTTTTGGGATTCGCTGATACTCGTTTTTGAGAATGAGGAAAACCTCAGGACCCACCAAGGTTCATTTGACAGCACCACCTATGGGCAACACGGTGGCACAGTGGTTAGCACTGTTGCCTCTCAATGTGGAGGTGCCGGCGTTGGAGTGGGGTAAACACAGTAAGAAGTTTAACAACACCAGGTTCAAGCCCAACAGGTTTATTTGGTAGCAAAAGCCACACAAGCTTTCAGAGCCCCAAGTCCCTTCTTCAGGTGAGTGGGAATTCACAATGCCAGGGACCCAAGTTCGATTCACGGCTAGGGTCACTGTCTTCACGTTCTCCCCATGACTGCATGGGCGCTCCAGTTTCCTCCCACAGTCTGAAAGACGTACTGGTTAGGTGCGTTGGCCATGCTAAATTCTCCCTCAGTGTAACAGGCACCAGTGTGTGGCGACTAGGGGATTTTCACAGTAACTTCATCGCAATGTTAATGTAAGTCTACTTATGACACGAATTGATAAGCATTAAACTTTTTCCAAACCTGCAGTTTCAAACAACTTGAAGGGCAAAGCCAGCAGATACTTGGGAACACCAACACCTACAAGTTCCCTTCACTACTCACTATCCCGACTTGGAACAAAATTGCCATTCCTTCATCGTCACTGGGTCATAATCCTGGAACTCTCTATCAGTGTGGGTCTACCTACACCACATGGACTGCAGCGGTTCCATCACCTTCTCAAAGGCAAATTAGGGACGAGTAATAGCCAGTAACCTGATTTGGTTTGATTTGATTTATTATTGTCACATGTATTGGGATACACTGAATTAGTATTAGGGCGGCACGGTCGCACAGTAGTTAGCACTGCTGCTTCACAGCTCTAGGGTCCCGGGTTCGATTCCCGGCTCGGGTCACTGTCTGTGTGGAGTTTGCACATTCTCCTCGTGTCTGCGTGGGTTTCCTCCAGGTGCTCTGGTTTCCTCCCACAGTCCAAAGATGTGCGGGTTAGGTTGATTGGCCAGGTTAAAAAAAAATTGCCCGTTAGAGTCCTGGGATGCGTAGGTTAGAGGGATTAGCGGGTAAAATATGTGGGGGTAGGGCCTGGGTGGGATTGTGGTCGGTGCAGACTCGATGGGCCGAATGGCCTCCTTCTGCACTGTAGGGTTTCTATGAATTCTATTGTTTCTTGCGCGCTATACAGACAAAGCATACCGTTCATAGAGAAGGAAGCAAGAGAGTGCAGAATGTAGTGTTACAGTCATAGCTAGGGTGTAGAGAAAGATCAACTTAATGCAAGGTAGGTCCATTCAAAAGTCTGATGGCAGCAGCAGGGAAGAAGCTGTTCTTGAGTCGGTTGGTACATGAACTCAGAATTTTGTATCTTTTTCCTGACAGAAGAAGGTGGAAGAGAGAATGTCCGGGGTGCATGGGGTCCTTAATTATGCTGGCTGCTTTGCCGAGGCAGTGAGAAGTGTAGACAGAGTCAATGGATGGGAGGCTGGTTTGAGTGATGGACTGGGCTTCGTTCACAACCCTTTGTAGTTTATTGCGGTCTTGGGCAGAGCAGGAGCTATACCAAGCTGTGATACAACCAGAAATAATGCTTTCTGTGGTGCATCTGTAAAAGTTGGAGAGAGTTGTAGCTGACATGCCAAATTTACTTAGTCTTCTGAGAAAATAGTGGCGTTTACTTTGGCACGAGTCAAAACATCAGTTTTCCGATGGCAGGAAAACAGTTTGGAATTTTGTTCTCCCAACGTTCAAGCGGGTTGAGTTCCTGACGAGCAACATTGGGAGCCCCATTCTCATCAGCACCTCATGGAGGTTCATTAAGAGGCCGTGTCACCTGAATCTCGCTTCCCCTCCCCCTGCAGCAGGAAATTAAAATGTCCTGATTTACCACTGCACACAAGCTTCACCTCACCCACGAAGCTGAGGTCAGTAGACAAAGGCTTCCTCTGCCCTTTGAACGTCCGCTGCTACTACGGGACGGGTGCTGAGGGCAAGATGGAGGCAAGGCTTTGAGGAGTAGGTGGGAGAGGGGGAGGAGGTGGACTGCGAGGGAAAGGGCCTGAAGCCAAATGTGGAACATTGTCTGGGGGTGACGGTGGGCAGGGGGGTGGGGTGTGACAGAAAAGGGTAAAAGACTGTCCTCGATTAAATATGGCACCAGGACCTTCGACCCCATGAGGTAACGCCTTGCTGCCCACAAGATTCACTGAGCTCCTTGCAGAGGAGGGGAGGTGGTGGCGTAATGGTATTGTCGCTGGACTAGTAATCCAGGGATCCAGGATAATGCTCTGGGGGCTTGGGTTTGAATCCTGCCGCGGCAGATGGTGAAATTTGAATTCAATAAAAATCTGGAATTAAAAGTCTAATGATGACCGTGAAACCATTGTCGATTATCGGGAAAACCCATCTGCTTCACTAGTGTCCTTCAGGGAAGGAAATCTGCCATCCTTACCTGGTCTGGCCTTAATGTGACTCCAGAGCTACAGCAATGTGGTTGACTCTAAGGTGCCCTCGGGGATGGGGAGTAAATGCTGGCCCAGCCAGCGACACTCATATTCCATGAACAAATAAGAATAAGGATGCTTAATTATTGAACTGAACAGTGGCAGATCGGATCATAGAAATCATAGAAACCCTACAGTGCAGAAGGAGGCCATTCGGCCCATCGAGTCTGCATCGACCACAATCCCACCCAGGCCCTACCCCCACATATTTACCCGCTAATCCCTCTAACCTATGCATCTCAGGGGCAATTTTAACCTGGCCAATCAACCTAACCCGCACATCTTTGGACTGTGGGAGGAAACCGGAGCACCCGGAGGAAACCCACGCAAACACGAGGAGAATGTGCAAACTCCACACAGACAGTGACCCAAGCCGGGAATCGAACTCGGGACCCTGGAGCTGTGAAGCAGCAGTGCTAACCACTGTGCTACCGTGCCGCCCACATGTGTGCAGGTCATTAATTCCCAGTGAGAATCAATCCGACTTCCCCAACCATCACCGGACTTATCCCCCAGAATGGAAGATCCTGTCATGTACGATTTTATCCGTTAAAGAACTTCCGATCTGTTCAAAGGCTCTATCATCTTTCTGCACCTTTCAAAATCTCCACATTCACAGATAAAAAAAACATTGTCAGGATGCTGCACAGGCAAACAACGGCACTAACGCATATTAAAGAAATGCTCACAGCTTGTAGACAGTGGCGAGGCTATCGTGTCCTAATGGACACAGAAAATGACAGATGGTTTATCCGGAGGTCATATCAGCAGGATGCATTTTGTGCAAATCCATTAAGCCAAGTGGTAAGAGCTTACAGATTATGCCCACGATGTTACTGACAAAAGAGCCTGTGCACCGATCAAAGGATGGCTTCCAGGGGACCCATGCTCAAAGCCTCTGCCTTTGTTTGGGAAGAATAATGGCAATCAGTGACAGCGAGGCTCCATCTTAGGGAAGATATTATCACAGCGGTGTGCTGAAACTAAGTGTGGAGAATATTCCCTCTCCTCCTCCCCTCCAACCCAGGTACCGGATGGAACTAGTTCACCGTGGCCTCCCCCTTCTTCCATTCCTCTCCTCCTTCCCGACAGCAGTGGTGCATCCGACAGTACGGTTCCACAAATGCCAACATCCTTCCAGTATCTCACCAATTGGCCATCCTTCAACCATGAGCCTATACCCATACTCCCAACTGGGAGAGAGAGGGAAGGGACAGGAGAGGGCCGGGGGTGTAAATCACAGGCGAACCTGTTCTGGTCTTTACCCGCAAAGTGCATTGCCCAACATGGAGACCGAAGGTAAGACCCTTGGCCAATTCCCATCCATTGAGCCCAAAGGCTCAGAATTTAACTGCACTGGAGTAACAGTGCAAATCAGTGACAGGGTGCGATCTTACGACCTCGTCCCGCCCGTCGTCCCGCCCGAGGCGAGGTGGTACGATCAGGTGAGAGGCGAAAAGTCAGGAATGTGCCCGGTTTCTCACCTCCCCCGAGCGTACTGATCCTGTTTTGTCGGCAGAATTAGCTTCAGCCTTTTCTAGGCGCAAAGCTGATTTCAATACCAATTTACATGTCATTATTAAATTCTGGACACTATCATCCAGACTTCTTTCCCCCCCTCCCCCCCAACCACCCCAAACTCTTTCCCCCTATTTTATCCCCCCTTTCCTTACCTTTTCTCTCTCTTTGCTTCCCCTTTCCTCAATTTTACTTCTCTCCCACCCATCTCCCCCCTCCTCCCACATCTTCATCTGTCACAGTTTACCCTCTGATATCAGCTTGTCTGCCGTTTGGCCATTCTATTCTCTCTATGGACTGCCATCAGCAGCCTTTCCCCTGGTTTCTGTGGCTCTGACTCATCTTTCATTCCCTCCCCCTGCAGTATAAATATCTCCCACTTTCTCTGCCTTTTAGCTTTGACGAAGGGTCATCTGGACTCGAAACGTCAGCTCTTTTCTCTCCTTACAGATGCTGCCAGACCTGCTGAGATTTTCCAGCATTTTCTCTTTTGGTTTCAGATTCCAGCATCCGCACTCATTCGCTTTTATTTTATACAACATGTTCAGGTGTGTAACTCCAGCTCTGTTTAAAGTAGCGGCACTCATGGTAGAACATCACATTATTATCCTAAATTTGATAGCTCAGTATAAGATGCAAGCTGCATAAACAAGTAAATTATGCAGTTAAGCCATAACAATTTTAATTACAATGGGATAGAATTCTGCTTAATTCTGCATCCACATTCAATCTCTTTTAGATCTTCTTGGAAATGTCAGGTTAGCTACACACTCACACAGATGATGCACAGGTCACAGACCACAGCTGTGGTAAGTAAATAGGATCAACAATTTGATTTGATTTGAGTTAAGAACAACAAAGAACAAAGAAAATTACAGCACAGGAACAGGCCCTTCAACCCTCCAACCCTGCACTGACCATGCTGCCTGACTGAACCAAAACCCCCTACCCTTCCGGAGACCATATCCCTCTATTCACATCCTATTCATGTATTTGTCCAGACGCCCCTTAAAACTCACTATCGTATCTGCTTCCACTATCTTCCCCCGGCAGTAAGTTCCAGGCACCCACTGTGTAAAAAACTTGCCTCGCACATCTCCTTTAAAGTTAAAATTTATTTACTAGTCACAAGTAAGGCTTACATTAACATTGCAATGAAGTTACTGTGAAATTCCACTTGTCGCCACACTCCGGTGCCTGTTCGGGTCAATGCACTTAACCAGCACGTCTTTCAGACTGTGGGACGAAACCGGAACACCCGGAGGAAACCCACGCAGACATGGGGAGAACGTGCAAACTCCACACAGACAGTGACCCAAGCCAGGAATCAAACCCAAATCCCTGGCACTGTGAGGCAACAGTGCTAACCACTGCTACCCATGTCGCCCCATAAACCTTGCCCCCCTCACCTTAAACTTATGCCCCCTGGTAATTGACTCTTCCACCCAAGGAAAAAGCTTCTGATTATCCACTCTGTCCATGCCTCTCATAACCTTGTAGACTTCCATCAGGTCCCCCCTCAACCTCCGTCATTCCAGTGAGTTGATTTATTATTGTCACATGTATTGGGCTACAGCGAAAAGTATTGGTTCTTGCGTGCAGTACAGACAAAGCATACCGTTTATAAAGCACATAGGGGAGAAGAAAAGGAGAGGGTGCAGGATTTAGTGAGAACATTGTTAGAGAGTTTAAGAAAGTTAGAGCACAGTTTTACAAGCACAGAATGAGAGTAAAAGATAGCTCGTAAGAAGTCGCCATCTTGAATAGAACTCACATGGAAGCAGCTGTGTATGAGTTCCCCAGGGGCTCATATAGTACTGAGCCATTGGACCAAGGTAAGGAAGTCTCAGGCCCAATCTTCAACAGTGCAGAGGACCCTGGAACCCTGGACTTACAAGTTTCCCAGTCCTGCTCACTATCGGGTGGCTCCTAATAAAAATGCCAGCCCGGACACTGGCTGAGGGGAGAATTTTTGAGTCAAACAGCCTTGCAACACTCACTATCTCAGCTCACGCGTGAAACAAGGCCACATTCTCTGTGGAATGGTACAATCAAATCAGTCAGTGCCCGCAGGGGAGGAGAAGAAAAGGCTGGCGGTGGAAGAGGTGAGACGCAGCATTATAAAGACGTCTTGAATTTTGTGTGGTAACAAAGTGGCAAAGAGCCACTTTGTTGCCACACAACAAAGAGCAAATGAGCATATCCAGATTAAAAACCAGTTTTGATACTGGTATTTTACATAAAGGGAAGATGGTGGCATTATGATAATGTCACTGACTAGAACAAAGAACAAAGAACATTACAGCAGAGGAACAGGCTCTTCGGCTCTCCAAGCCTGCCCCAATCACGTTGTCCGATCTAGACCAACCGCTTGTATCCCTCTAAGAGTAATCCAGAGGCCCAGGCTAGTGCTCCAGGGAACAGGGGGTCAAATCCCACCAGGGCAGTCGGTGGAATTTAAATCCAATTAATAAATCTGGAATGTAAAGCTGTTCTCAGTAATGGTGACCATCTGGTTTACTAATGCCCCTTAGAGAAGGAAATCTGCCATCCTTACCCAGGAAGAAGTCTCACAGCACCAGGTTAAAGTCCAACAGGTTTATTTGGAATCACGAGCTTTCGGAGCGCTGCTCCTTCATCATCTGATGCTCCGAAAGCTTGTGATTCCAAATAAACCTGTTTTGGACTTTAACCTGGTGTTGTGAGACTTCTTACTGTATCCATCCCAGTCCAACGCCGGCATCTCCAGGCCAGCCTACATGTGACTTGCAACCCACAGTAATGTGGTTGTCTCTTAATTGCCCTCAAAAATGACCGAGCAAGCTACTCAGTTCAACGCCAATTAAAGATGGGCAACAAATGCTGACCTTGCCAGCGATACGCACATTCCAAGAAAGAATTAAAGAAGTACATCATCCCAATCAACCGCAGAAGAGGGCATTTGTGAGACCATTCTCAATTTTGGTTTCCTTTCCTAAGGATGGATATACTTGCCTTAGAGGAAGTGCAAGAAATGTTCACTGAACTGTGACGGCACAGTGGTTAGCACTGCTGTCTCAGAGCACCAAGGACCCAGGTTTAATTCCCGGCTTGGGTCACTATCTATGTGGAGTCTGCACGTTCTCCCCGTGTCTGCATGGGTTTCCTCCGGGTGCTCCAGTTTCCTCCCACAGTCCAAAGATGTGCAGGTTAGGTGGATTGGCCATGCTAAATTACCACTTAGTGTCAGGGGGACTAGTAAGGTAAATACATGGGGTTACGGGGAAAGGGCGTGGGTGGGATTGTGGTTGATGCAGACTTGATGGGCCGAATGGCCTCCTTCTGCACTTGTCCGGATTCTATGATCTGGGACAAGAGGTTTATCCACTGAGAATAGGATGAGTCGCCTGGTCTATATTCCCTGGAATTTAGGAGAATGAAATTGAATGGAACTCGATAGGGTCGAAACTGGGAGAGTGTTTCCTCTCTCTGCGGAGTCTAGAACCTAGGGTCACAACTCCAGGATAAGAGTTAGCCATTTAAGACGAGGATGAGGAAAATTCTTCACTCAAAGAGTTGTGAATCTTTGAAAATAACTACCCCAGGAATTTGCTGACGCTCAGTCAGTGTATATTTGAGACAGAGATCATTAGACATCAGGGATATGAGGAGAATGCAGGAAGGCAATGTTGCAGTAGATCTTCAGCCATGACATTGGCGAATGGTGCAGTAGGTTCAAAGAGGCATCTGCAACTTTATCTTTTGTCCTTTTCTCATGAATCATCGATGCGGACGTCTAGCCATACCTACTGGGAATATAAAGCTGGACTTCCAATCTTTGTCTGATCAGCCTTTTCTATACCTGTGTCAATACCCTGTATTCTCCTTGGCTGAATACGCGATGACAGTAGCTACTTTGAAAATCCTGCACTGTAAGTTACGTGGTTCTGTCTCTAGTATCCTGTAAGCGAGGGTGTGCACCGTTGTGCCATTTACTCATGGCCCATGTACTCATGGGACGGCTTGGTGGCACAGTGGTTAGCACTGCTGCCTCAGAGCGCCAGGGACCCGGGATGATTCCCGGCTTGGGTCACTGTCTGTGCGGAGTCTGCACGTTCTCCCCGTGTCTGTGTCCTCCGAGTGCTCCGGTTTCCTCCCACAGTCCAAAAGACGTGCTGGTTAGGTGCATTGGCCATGGTAAATTCTCCCTCAGTGTACCCGAACAGGTGCCAGAGTGTGGCGACTAGGGGATTTTCACAGTAACTTCATTGCAGTGTTAATGTAAGCCTACTTCATAGAATCCTACAATGCAGAAGGGGGCTACTCAGTCCACCAAGTCTGCACCGACCACAATCCCACCCAGGCCCTATCCCGATAACTTCATGCATTTACCCTTCATGCTAGCCCCCTTGAAACTAAGGGCAATTTAGCATGGCCAATCCACCTAACCCGCACATCTTTGGAGGAAACCAGAGCACCCGGAGGAAACCCACGCAGACATGGGGAGAATGCGCAAACTCCACATAGACAGCGACCCAAGCCGGGAATCGAACCCTGGACCCTGGCACTGTGAGGCAGCAGTGCTAACCACTGTGCCACCGCACCGCCCACAAATAATCAATTGTTGTTTGATACTTCTTCACATTAGATCTTGGAGGTAAGGTAAAGTCACTACAGTCCCAGCTGATCACTGGCACTGACTGGTGGTGATTTAACTTGAGGATCACCACAGCTCAGGCGAGAGGCAAGGTTGAGAAGACGGGGGACTTCAAGAAGAGCCCCAGGGAATTGAACCCAGGCTGCTGGCATTGATAACCAGCTGTCTGGTCAACAGAGCTGAACCGACTTCCCTGAGTTGAACCGACTTGTGACACTAATAAATAAACTTTAAAAAAGCTTAGAGCTTCAAAAACGTTATCCTGTTATTCTGTTTCTCCCCATCCCTGAAACATCTTTTCATAGAGTCATAGAGGTTTACAGCATGGAAACAGGCCCTTCGGCCCAACTTGTCCATGCCGCCTTTATTTTTTTTTAAACCCACTAAGCTAATCTCAATTGCCCGCATTTGGCCCATATCCCTCTATACCCACTGTACACATGTAACTATCTAAATGCTTTTTAAAAGATAAAATTGTACCCGCCTCTACTACTACCTCTGGCAGCTTGTTCCAGACACTCACCACCCTCTGTGTGAAAAAATTGCCCCTCTGGACACTTTTGTATCTCTCCCCTCTCACCTTAAACCTATGCCCTCTAGTTTTAGACTCCCTTACCTTTGGGAAAAGATATTGACTATCTAGCTGATCTATGCCCCTCATTGTTTCATTTCATTGTTTATATCTCTGGAGGTGCTGTTTGTTATGAATAATGGAACATTGAACCAACTACATTGGTGCTCTCTTGTCCCTTTCTATAAGTATCCGTGGAAATGTGATCATCCAATACTTGAGGGTTTTTCCAAGTTGTTTGTAAAAATGGAAGAATCTACAACAAAAATAACTGGATAAAAGCAAATTACTGTGGATGCTGGAATCTGAAGTCAAAAGGGAAAATGCTGGAAATTTTCAGCAGGTCTGGCAGCATCTGTAAGGAGAGAAAAGAGCTGACGCTTTGAGTCCAGATGACCCTTTGTCAAAGCACAACAAAGTACAACAAAAATACACTGACAAAAAAAGCTGGATCTCTGGTCTCCACTCACTGCACTGGCAGGATGGGAGGCGTAGGGGGTTTGAACCCCCAACCCAATGACTCAGAGGCCGGAATTGCTACACCACAGGCTCATTCATACTGGCATCAGACACCAAAGCCAAAGCCCACAACATGTCCAAATTGAGATGACGATGGTGCAGATTTCACAACAGCACTTCTTCATTCCAGATATCAAGATATTTGCAACCATGAGTGTCTCGTGCCATTTACACAACCATACCCGACTCCCACAGCGGATTCTCAGACCAATCCAAAGTTGAGTCCACAGATTTACAACTGGAATAAGGTTTAGTGGCGGAAAAATAGGGTGGGATCAGTCTCCTCGAAACAAGCACCAGGATGAAAGCAGTTTCAACGAAGGACTTTCCAGGCAGAGATCAGGCTAAAGCTATTTGTCATGTTAAGTAAATTGCACTGGCCATGCACACAATACACCAACTGTGAGACAACAGCAATTTTCTATCTTTGGGGACAATGATTCAGGCTGTGGGTTGGTATTGACAAACGCGTCAGCTCTGACGAAGGGTCATCCAGACTCGAAACGTTGGCTCTATTCTCTCTCCACAGATACTGTCAGAACTGCTGAGATTTTCCAGCATTTTCTGTTTTGTTTCAGATTCCAGCATCCACAGTATATTGCCTTGATCTTAGCATCAAAGTGTCGTTACTTTGGGGGAATAAGCATGGGATAGTATCGGAAGGAAAGGAAATTTGGGTCATTGAATTTCTTCCTCTTAAACAAACAAATGTACAACTGGCACCATCACAGACTTAACCCAACTTTAATTTCTTCAAGGAGATTATCATTCCAAGATTGAAAAAGTCTATTATTTTCCACTCTGAAGAAATCCAGCCAAAACCACAGTACATCAACATAGCATTTTGCAACCTGACAGTTGTTATCTTGCATGTGGCATTCCCTGCACCCAACCAGACTGGAACAATAATACTGCAATTTGGGGCCAATCCCATTAAGTCTATACTTGTCTCAAAATCTTTCGGTTCTTCCATAAACATCCCAGTTCCCCCAGCTCCTCGATAACTCCGCTGATCAACACAGCAGCAGCTGACGTTGGTAAGAATTTGGCCCCCGGCATCTACCATCCAAATGGGTAAAACCTCTCAACTGCTTGAAGAGTCTAATGTTATAACAGGGTCCTCTCATCCTCCACTTTATCTCAACCACTGAAAATTTTGGCATGTTTGCTTACAGGGTTGCCAAATTTACTTGAGGATTGCAAGCCAGAAAGCAACAGCTCGAAGTGCCTCCAAGTCAAGAGTAAAAGCAGCTCTTGAATAACTCTTGCGGATCTTGTCTGAACATTACTCACTGGTATAGTGTCCCTTTCGGCACGAGGAAACCCAGATAAAATGGAGTTAAAGAAAGGAATAATGTAGATGCTTCATTCGAAGCAAATGCATCTCCAGTCTTCATCTTCCTTTTATAGAACCTCCACACGCTCAACCTCTTTCCTTTTAGACCTTTGTTCCCATTCAACGTGTCCGCTGCGACTCTCATCTATTTTTACAGATGTACCAGAGAAAGCACCTTTTCCAGATGTATCACAACTTGGTTTGGCTCCTGCTCTGACCAAGACCTCAAGAAACTGCAAAGGGTTGTGAATGTAGCCCAGTCCATCACGCAAACCAGCCTCCCATCCATTGACTCTGTCTACACTTCCCCCACCTCAAAAGAGCAGCCAGCATAATCAAGAACCCCACGCACCTCGGGTTTACACTCTTCCACCATTTTCCATCGGGAAAAAGATACAAAAGTCTAAAAACACATACCAAACGACTCAAGAGCAGCTTCTTCCATGCTGCCATCAGACTTTGAATGGTCCTATCATACATTAAGTTGATCTTTCTCTTCACCCTATCTGTAACTGCAACATTACATTCTCCACCCTATCCTTTCCTTCTCCCCTATGTACTCTATGAATAGTATGTTTTGTCTGCATAGTGCAAGAAACAAGACTTTCCACTGTATCCCAGAACCTGTGACAATAATAAACCAATTCAAATCAAATCAAACACTCCTTCATGCCACCTACCACAATGTAGGAGGGAAAAAAAGGGCATTATTTCTCCTCGGCCAATATTACATTGGATTCTAGGCTTCCTGGCAATGTTATAGCACAGAAGGGGGCCATTCAGCCCATCATGGTTGCACTGGAACTTAGAAGGAGCTATCCAATTATTCCCATTTCCCTGTTCATGTACATCCAATTCCCTTTTGAAAGTTGCAATTGAACCTTATTTCCTCCATCCTGTCAGACAGCGCAATCAGATCATAACTTGTTGTGTTAATAAGAAAATTGTCTTCCGTGTAAGTGGCTCTTGTGCCAATGATCATAAATCCCGATACTGTCCCTCCTGCCAATGGAAACAGCTTCTCCTCATTAACCTTATCAAGACCCTTGAGCACGATAGCACAGTGGTTAGCACTGCTGCTTCACAGCTCCAGGGACCTGGGTTCGATTCCCGGCTTAGGTCACTGTCTGTGTGGAGTGTGCACATTCTCCTCGTGTCTGCGTGGGTTTCCTCTGGGTGCTCCGGTTTCCTCCCACATTCCAAAGATGTGCGGGTTAGGTTGATTGGCCATGCTTAAATTGCCCCTTAGTGTCCTGAGATGTGTAGGTTAGAGGGATTAGTGGGTAAAATATGTAGGGATATGGGGGTAGGGCCTGGGTGGGATTGTGGTCGGTGCAGACTCGATGGGCCGAATGGCCTCTTTCTGTACTGTAGGGTTTCTATGAATTTTGAACACATCTATTAAATCTCCCTTTTAGCCTTATTAACAGCAAAGACCATGAGCAGACGGGTAATGCTAAACATGTCAGAATGATTGGTCAAGCCAGTTACAATGTTTGGATCTTCTTGGATCTCGAGTACGGTGCCTCACTTGGAATCATAGAACCCCTACAGTGCAGAAGGAGGCCATTCGGCCCATCAAGTCTGCACTGACCATAATCCCACCCAGGCCCTATTCCCTAGCTAGCCCCCCTGACACTAAGGGGCAATTTAGCATGGCCAATCCACCTAACCTACAAATCTTTAAAGTGTGGGAGGAAACCGGAGCACCCAGAGGAAAACCCACGCAGACGCGGGGAGAACGTGCAAACTCCACACAGACAGAGACCCAAGCCGGGAATCGAACCCGGGATCCTGGCGCTGTGGGGCAGCAGTGCTAAACACTGTGCCACCCCATTTTCTGATGGTTAGACGCCTAAGGTAAAAAATAAAATAACTTTTGGTCTGAATGGTTTCAAGGACTTGAGGAAGGAGGTCAAGGGGAAGATGATCAATTTTTTTCATTACTCATTCGTGGGGCATAGAAATCATAGAAATCATAGAAACCCTACAGTGCAGAAGGAGGCCATTTGGCCCATCAAGTCTGCACCGACCACAATCCCACCCGGGCCCTACCCCCACATATTTTACCCACTAATCCCTCTAACCTACGCATCTCAGAACTCTAAGGGGCAATTTTTAACCTGGCCAATCAACCAAACCCGCACATCTTTGGACATCTTTGGACATGGTCATCGCTGGCTGGCCAGCATTTATTGCCCATCCCTTGTTGCCCTCGGAGGGTAGTTGAGAGTCAACCACATTGCTGTGGCTCTGGCGTCACATGTAGGCCAGACCAGGTAAGGATGGCAGATTTCCTTCCCCAAAGGACATTAGCGAATCAGATGGCAATGGTTTCATGGTCATCAGTAGATTCCCAATTCCAGATTTTTTTTTTATTGAATTCAAATTCCACCATCTGCCATGGTGGGATTCAAAACCGGGTCCCCAGAACGTTAGCCGAGTTTGTGGATTAATTAGTCTAGCGATAATACCACTGGGCCATCGCCTCCCCGCATATTGAGGGGAGGTCTGGGCGACTATTTCAATGTGGTGGCGGGTCGGGGAAGGGAGGGATCCTCCGAAGTTAAGAGGGGTTCAAAATTAAGAATTTTGATGCCAGGAAACTGGGAAAAGCTATTTCCTCTGACCAGTGAATCAACATAAAGTTTGATTTTTAAAAATTGCACAGTGAAAAACCCCCATGCAGAAATGCTGTGAATAAAAAAATGAGTTACGGATATCGTTGCTGACCATGTGATCTCAACACTCAAATTCAAGCAGCAAATGGATGTGAACTTTAACCTGTGCTTTCTATCTTCTATTTTACCAACAAATGCAATGTGAGGAGAGAGTGCTTTTGTGAATGTTTTGTTTTTTTAATCCCTCGGTCACTGAATGGTGGCAGATGCTTGTTAAGTAAATATTCAAATGTGACGGACACGTACGTGCAGAGACATTTTCAACTAAAATTATTGCATTTTCCAAAACAGTGTCGCCATAGCCACAACCTCACCCAGAGTAGGTCATTCAGCCTCACGAGCCATTTCATTAGATCCAGGATAATCTGTATCTTAACTCCTTCTACCCGCCTCGGTTCCCTAATCCTTAATACACTGGCATAGCAAAAATCTATTAATTTCAGTTTTGAAATTTTCTGATTGGCCCCAAGGTTTTAGTGATGACTTTAATCAGGCAATTGAGTTGGCCTGCTTAAGCATGAACTTCCTGATTGAGAGCTAATTGATGGCCCAGTCAGGGAGCCCCATGTCCTGTATTTTAATAAGAGTCCCTCTGCAGCACTCCTGATGCAGGTAGCACACTGCGAGCACTCTGTATGGTATGGTGGAACCTTTGTAAATAAAGGAACTTTAGTGAGGGGCGTTTCACCTCCATGGACTTATTACAGTTTTAATAGTCTCTTTTCTTGTTGGGGCAGGCGCAGGGAGAGGAGGTTGGGGGGGGTGGGAGATATGGGGGAAGGGGGGGTGCAGGGTGGAGGGAATTGAGGGGGTGGGAGAGAGTCCTTGATTTCAATGACTGTGGGAGCGATCTTACCGGCCGATCACGCCACGCTCCCACTGCAGCGAGGTTGGAGAATTTGGTGGGCAGCCAACCCCTCCGTTCACTGTGGCATGATGGGAAAATCCCACCAGGGTAAACGGTGGTAAGATTCTGGCCTGTGCCTGTGAGGAAGTACTTCCTGACATCATCCCTGACTGGTCTAGCTCTAATTTTAGGATTATTCCCCATTCAGGAATTTCCCACGAAAGGAAATATTGTCATTTCCCTCTATTTATCAGATCAAATCCTTTAATCAGCTTGGACCCCTCAATTAGATCATGATTATGTTCGGGTCTTGTTACAAGGCATGAGGTAGGGCGGGAGAACTTAAACAGGGGACAGTTTATTTCAGCTCTTGGCAGTCACATAGTCAGTCCTAGACTGACTCCCCAAGCTCCACCCTGGGTGGATCTCGCCCCCAGGGTCACCTGAACCACATTCTTAAAGGGGCAGCACACAACCCAACCTACATATACAGCAATCACCGCTTAATCTTTTAGAATTAAGGCAATACACGCGTAGTCTATACAACCTGACATTGTGATTTTAATCCTGGTATCATTCTGGTGAATCTGGGCTCACCCTCTCAAAGCCATTATATCCTTCCTGGCCTGTAGCTCCCAGAACTGAATGTGGTTACTCCAGGGGAATTTCACAGTAAAGTTCATTGCAGTGTTAATGTAAGCCTACTTGTGACTAATAAATAAACTTTTAACTTTATATGGATTTGAACCAGAATTCCGTCCAGCTGTAACAATTGCTACGCCCTTGGCTGAATCCCCTTGAGAAAAAGGCCAACATAGCCAATGGTTTCTTTTAGACAACATCAGTGGAAGTGCTGACCCATAGTCTTTGGTATGTACTCCCACATGCAGAGGCTGATTCAGAGTTAGCCTCTGAATGAAGGGCTAATCATGTGAAGAAAGGTTGAGCCTCTACCCATTGTATTGATGGGATGGCATGGTGGCACAGTGGTCAGCACTGCTGCCTCTCAAAGTCAGGGACCCAGGTTCGATTCCGGCCTCGGGTTACTATCTGTGCAGAGTTTGCACATTCTCCCCGTGTCTGCGTGGGTTTCCTCTGAGTGCTCCGGTTTCCTCCCACACTCCAAAGATGTGTGGGTTAGGTTGATTGGCCATGCTAAATTAACCCTAATGTCAAGGGGATTAGCGGGGTTAAAATGTGGGGTTACAGAGATAGGGCCTGGGTGGGAATGTGTTTGATGCAGACTCGATGGGCCAAATGGCCTCCTTTTGCACTGTAGAGATTCTATGATTGTATGATATTTTTTAAAAAGCGAGAGGATCTGATTGAAACATACAAGAGCCTGAGGGGAATTTGGGGAAAAGGTGGCATAGCGGCAAAATCACTGGACTAGTAATCCACAGGATCTGCGAGCAAGGATTCAAATCCCACCACAGCAGCTGGTGGAATTTAGATTAAGTTAATAAAAACATCTGGAATATAAAACTAGTCTCAGTAATGGTGACCATGAAACTATCATTAATTATTGTAAAAACCTATCTGCTTCACTAATGTCCTTTAGAGAAGGAAATCTGCCGTCCTTACTTGATCTGGCCTACATGTGGCTCCAGAGCCACAGCAGCGTGGTGGACTCTGAGCTGCCCTCTGAAACGGCTGGGCAATTAAGCCACTCAGTTCAACGGATGGGCAACAAATTCATGCCTTTCCAGTGATGCCCACAACACATATAAAAAAAATAAAGAAAATGTATATGTTGGATACGGAAAGATATTTTCTTCTGTGGGGGAGAGTAGAATCATAGAAACCCTACAGTACAGAAAGAGGCCATTCGGCCCATCGAGTCTGCACCGACCACAATCCCACCCAGGCCCTACCCCCATATCCCTACATATTTACCCACTAACCTACGCATCTCAGGACACTAAGGGCAATTTTAGCATGGCCAATCAACCTAACCCGCACATCTTTGGACTGTGGGAGGAAACCGGAGGAAACCCATGCAGACACGAGGAGAATGTGCAAACTCCACACAGACAGTGACCTGAGCCGGGAATCGAACCCAGGTCCCTGGAGCTGTGAAGCAGCAGTGCTAACCACTGTGCTACCGTGCCGGTAGAGTAGAACTAGGGGACCCAGTTTAAAAACAAGAGGTCTTTTTAAAATGGAAATGAGGAGAATTCCTTTTCTCTGAAGGTCATTAGTCTGTGGAATTCTCTTGCCCAGAAAGCAATGGAAGTTGGGTCATTATTCAAGGCTAATTTCTTTTTATTCTTTCATGGCATGTGGGCGTCGCTGACTGCCCAGCATTTGTTGCCCATCACTAATTGCCCATTTCTGAGGTCAGCTAAGAGTCAACCACATTGCTGTGTGGGTCTGGAGTCACATGTAGGCCAGACCTGGTCAGGACAGCAGATTTCCTTCCCTAAAGGACATTAGTGAACCAGGTGGGCTTTCGCAACAATCAACAAATGGTTTCATTAGGTTTTTAATTCCAGATTTTTCTTGTTTCTTTTCATTGAATTCATATTTCACTATCTGCCAAATTGTAGAATAGAATCCCTACAGTGCAGAAGGAGGCTATTCGGCCCATCGAGACTGCACCGACAACAATCCCACCCAGTCCCTATCCCCGTCACCCCACATATTTAGCCCGCTAATCCCTCTAACCTACGTGTCCCGGGACACTAAGGGGGAATTTAGCATGGCCAATCAACCGAACCTGCACATTTTCGGAGTGTGGGAGGAAACCGGAGCACCCGGAGGAAACCCACGCAGACACGGGGAGAACGTGCGGACTCCACACAGACAGTGACCCAAGCCAGGAATCAAACTCAGCTCCCTGGAGCTGTGAGGCAGCAGTGCTAACCACTGTGCCACCGTGCTGCCCAGATCTAGGTTACTAGTCCAGCGACAACGCCGCTGCCTCCCCCAAGACAGATTTCTGGTTGAAAAGGGAGTCACCACAACCAGGCCAGACAAATGGCAGAGCAAGGTTCAAAGAGCCAAGTGGCCTATTCCTGCTCCGAAGTCCTATGGTCAAAGAACAAAGAGAACAAAGAAAATTACAGCACAGGAACAGGCCCTTCGGCCCTCCAAGCCTGCACCGACCATGCTGCCCGACTGCACTAAAACCCCCTACCCTTCCGGGGACCGTATCCCTCTATTTCCATCCTATTTGTGTATTTGTCAAGATGCCCCTTAAAACTCACTATCGCATCCGCTTCCACTACCTCCCCCGGCAACGAGTTCCAGGCACCCACCACTCTCTGTACCACTTGCCTCGTACATCTCCTTTAAACCTTGCCAATCGCACCTTAAATCTATGCCCCCTAGTAATTGACTCTTCCACCCTGGGAAAAAGCTTCTGACTATCCACTCTGTCCATGCCTCTCGTAACTTTGTAGACTTCTATCAGGTCGCCCCTCAACCTCCGTTGTTCCAGTGAGAACAAACCAAGTTTCTCCAACCTCCCCTCATAGCTAAATGCCCTCCGTACCAGGCAACATCCTGGTAAATCTTTTCTGTACCCTCTCCAAAGCCGCCACAGCCTTCTGGTAGTGTGGCGACCAGAATTGAACACTATGTTCCAAATGCGGCCTGACTAGGGTTCTATAAAGCTGCAACATGACTTGACAATTTTTAAACTCCTCTTATTTAAGCTTTAATGCATGTCACACAGACCCAGGACAATTTCGAATCACAGACGTACATTGCAGGAAAGTGGAACAAAGCCCAAGGAGGCAAAACCAGCTGTGAAACGACAGACTTCCAAGCAGAGAGGTGACACACGTTGCCACTTTAACCAGAATTTATTTCTTGAAATATCAAATCCCCATCCAGTGAGGTGCACCAGGTTACAATTTATAAAACTCGCAACGGTGAAAACAAAAAGGAAAGAATCACGTTCCTTCATCTCAAATCCATTTTTTTTAAAGTTTGGCTTGCCACAGGAACACAATTAACACTTCGCTGTGCAACAATACCACTCCAAACATCCCATTGGGATGTCTGATTAGCTTGCTTCAACAATCAACACAATATTTTATTCCTAAACAGCCAAAAGTCACATCGTTAAACGGGAAGTGACAAATGCAATGATTTCACAAGAGAAGCAGCAGGTGACCATGTTACACCCAGCCGTGGTTAATCTGAGGGGATTGGGTATCGAATGTTACTCCTGCTCTAATTAACTTGGACTGATAACCAGTTTCAGCTGCCTATTTATCGAGATAGCAGTCAGATTATATCAGTCCGTCATTGAGAACAGAGGATGTGTTGTACACACTCTAACCACCTCCCCTTGACATTCAATGGTGTTACCATCACTGAATCCCCCACTGTCAACATCCTTAGGGTTACCATTGACCAGAAACTCAACTGGACCCGCCACATAAACACAGTGGCTACGAGAGCAGGGCCATAAGACATAGGAGATGAATTAGGCCACTAGACCCATCGAGTCTGCTCCGCCATTCAATCATGGCTGATTTTTCTTATCCCCATTCTCCTGCCTTTTCCCCATAACCCCTGATCCCTTTATTAATCATGAACCTATCTATCTCTGTCTCAATGACCTGGCCTCCACAGCCTTCTGCGGCAAAGAGTTCCACAGATTTACCACTCTGCGGCTGAAGAAATTCCTCCTCATCTCTGTTTTAAAGGATCGTCCCTTTAGCCTGAGGTTGTGCCCTCTGGTTCTAGTTTTTCCTTCTAGTGGAAACATCCTCTCCACGTCCACCCTATCCAGGCCTCGCAGTATCCTGTCAGCTTCAATAAGATCTCCCCTCATCCTTCTAAACTCCAACGAGTACAGATCCAGAGTCCTCAACCATTCCTCATACAGAGGATTGGAATACTGCGGTGAGTTAACTCACCTCCTGACTCCCCAAGGCCTGTCCACCATCTACAAGGCACAAGTCAGAAGTGTGATGGAATACTCCCCACTTGCCTAGTTGAGTGCAGCTCTAACAAAACTCAAGAGGCTTGACACTATCCAGGACAAAGCGGCCCGCTTGATTGGCACCACATCCACAAACATCCATTCCCTCCGCCCACCGATGCTCTGTGGCAGCATTATGTACCATCTACAAGATGCAGTGCAGCAATTCACCAAAGATCCTTAGACAACACCTTCTACAACCACACCCATCTAGAAGGACAAGAGCAGCAGATATATGGGAACACCATCACCTGCAAGGTTCCTCTCTAAGCCCGTCACGGTCCTGACTTGGCAATACATTGACGTTCCTTCATAGCCGCTGAGTCAAAATCCTGGAATTCCCTCTCTAATGGCATTGTGGGTCAACCCATAGCATGTGGACTGCAGCTCACCACCACCTTCTCAAGGGCAACTAGGGATGGGCAATAAATGCTGACCAGCCAGCAACGCCCATGTCCCACGAATGAATAAAAAAAAAGTTACACTTGATCGAACATGGGGACAAACCATCATGGTAAATGCGTGGGTTTACAGGGATGGGGTGGAGGGGTGGGCCTGGGTTGGATGCCCTTTCAGAGAGTCGGTGCAGATTCAATGGGCTGAATGGCCACTTTCTGTAGGGATTCTAAAACTCCTGTTACAGACATGTAACCTGGAGTGTCTCATCTCTGCGTATCTTAGAGAGTTATGAGCAGGTGAGGAGGAGTAAGTTCCCCTTTTATTCAGCCCTTTTGGTTGGTCGCAACGAAGGGTTTGTAAAAATTTCCTTCCCTGTACATGTCTTTTCAAAGCAAATGTTTTTATTTCTTACTAAGGAGCCAATCAAACCAGGTTTCTTGAGTCAAAGAAAAAATAGTTAATTAGCTGTCAAATCCTGAGGAAAAAAATAATAAAAAGATGCAACAACGCAATGACATCGATATCAGAATTAAGAAAGTTAGTGTCCAAAAATAATATGAGTAACTCCTTTGCTTCTCTGTAAGGTGTAGAGTGTGGAACTTTGCGGCTGTTTGATGTCTTCTGGTATAAATCTGGAGCTGACCTTGCGAGTCTGCACTCTGAAGACACTCTGGCTTCAGAAAGAGAGGGAGGGATCTTTCCTGCTCTTTTCCAGCAAGACTTCAGATAAGCCTCAAGTTTCTTTTCTTTCTCATAACTTATACTTCCAAAATTCTAACAGGATTAGACAGGGTAGATTGAGAAAGAATGTTCCTGATGGTGGGGGAGTCCAGAACTAGGGGTCATAAAAGAACGAAGAACTAAGAAAATTACAGCACAGGAACATGCCCTTTGGCCCTCCAAAGCCTGCGCGACCATTGATGCGCTATCAATAAGGCGAAAGACTACCGATATGCCAATATAAGTGTAGGCTTTTATTCACAACAGAATCAGGAGCAGATCCCAACAATTAACCGACCTGGACTGAACAAGGGGGAGGAGACAGCCACCTTTATACTAGGTGCTGAGGGGAGGAACCAAACTGGAAGGGGATGTGTCCAGGTATGACAAACACACACAACGGTGGTCCATATAGGACAAAGGCACAACTGAGGTCCACCACAACCATGCTGCCCGACTGAACTAAAACCCCCTACCTTTCTGGGGACCATATCCCTCCATTCCCATCCTATTCATGTATTTGCCCCTTAAAAGTCACTATCGTATCTGCTTCCACTACCTCCCCCGACAGCGAGTTCATTCATAGTTTAAAGATAAGTCTTTTAGAGCTGAGGTGAGGAGAAATTTCTTCACCCAGAGGGTGGTGAATGTGTGGAATTCACTACCACAGAATGTAGTTGAGGCCAAAACGTTGTGTGATTTCAAGAAGAAATTAGATATCGCTCTTGGGGTAGATTCAGAAAGAATGATCGCGATGATGGGGGAGTCCAGAACTAGGGGTCACAGTTTGAGGGTAAGGGGTAAACCTTTTAGAACTGAGGTGAGGAGAAATTTCTTCACCCAGAAAGTGGTGAATGTGTGGAATTCACTACCACAGAATGTAGTTGAGGTCAAAACATTGTCTGATTTCAAGATGAAATTAGATAGTGCTCTAGGGGCTAAAGGGATCAAGGGATATGGGAGGAAGGCGGGATCAGGATATTGAATTCGAAGATCAGTCATGATCAAAATGAATGGCAGAGGACGCTCGAAGAGCTGACTGGCCTACTCCTGCTTCTAGTTCCTATGTTTAAAGAGGGGGGGGGTACAGTGGGTGTGGAAGTTAGACTCCTGGGATTAAAAGCTGGTGAATTTTAAATCCCACCGTGGTGGTTTGAATGAACCACGTGGCTTTCCAGCTCAGCCACCCCGGGGGACAGTTATTAGTCAATCACAGCTTGCTTGAGATTGCAGTCATCACAAGGCCAACAGCTTTCCTGTCTTAACAAGGACAACAGAAAAACAGTTGGGTTTCATCAGTTTTAAGCACATTAAGCTGAAAACAATTTTAAAAGAAGAAGTGGTTATCAGTTCAAAAAAAGGAGCATGAAGATTTTGGATTGTTGTAAAACTTTAACTGTTTCACTGACAGCATGTAGGGAACAAAATCTGCCATCCTCATCCTGTCTGGCCTACATGTGAAACCAAAAGAGAAAATGCTGGAAAATCTCAGCAGGTCTGGCAGCATCCGTAAGACGAGAAGGAAGCTGAGGTTTCGAGTTCAGATGACCCTTTGTCAAAGCCAGTTTGACCTTTTAGAACTGAGGTGAGGAGAAATTTCTGAGCTTTGACAGAGGATCATCTGGACTCGAAACGTCAGCTCTTTTCTCTCCTTACAGATGCTGCCAGACCTGCTGAGATTTTCCAGCATTTTCTCTTTTGGTTTCAGATTCCAGCATCCGCAGTAATTTGCTTTTATTTATTATTATTATTATTGTTTTGGTCGACACGTGACTCCAGTTCAGCACCAATGCGATTTACAGTTAATTGTCCTCTGAAGTGAATGAACAAGTCAACCCTTGGTATCAAACTCTGCTCTGATCTCCCCACTGAACAGCAATGTGAAGCATCCTCACCTCAGAGGCTGCAACCCAATGCTGTTAAACATGGTAGGTTGAAGAATTAGACCGTGGCAGTGACCATAACCGGTTGATGGATCAGTAGCAGCTTGCTTGGGAATCACAGAATCCCTACAGTGCAGGAGGAGGCCATTCGGCCCATTGAGTCTGCACCCGACCACAATCCCAGCCAGACCCTATCCCATAACCCCACATATTTACCCTAGCTAATCCTCCGAAACTAGCATCAATTTGGCATGGCCAATCCACCTAACCCACACATCTTTGGACTGTGGGAGGAAACCGGAGCACCTGGAGGAAATCCACACAGACACGGGGAGAATTTGCAAACACCACACAGACAGTGACCCGAGGCCGGAATTGAACCCGGGTCCCTGGCGCTGTGAGGAAGCAGTGCTAACCACTGTGTCACCATACCGCCCCAAAAATGCAACAAGAGATGAAACAATGGAATATGAACAAAAGAGTCCTCCAAGGATCTGATGGATAATGTCCATTTGCCTCTTTTCCTCAATCACTGGAACTTTTCTCACCTTCTCACTTTCTTATCACAATCATCATTGAAATTTGGCATGCCAGCTACGACTCTCACCAACTTTTACAGATGCACCATATAAAGCATTCTTTCTGGTTGTATCACAGCTTGGTATGGGCTCCTGCTCTGCCCAAGACCACAAGGAACTACAAAGGGTCGTGAATGTAGCCCAATCCATCACGCAAACCAGCCTCCCATCCATTGACCCTGTCTACACTTCCCGCTGCCTCGGCAAAGCAGCCAGCATAATTAAGGACCCCACACACCCCGGACATTCTCTCTTCCACCTTCTTCCTTCGGGAAAAAGATACAAAAGATACAGAGGTCACGTACCAACCGACTCAAGAACAGCTTCTTCCCTGCTGCTGTCAGACTTTTGAATGGACTTACCTCGCATTAAGTTGATCTTTCTCTACACCCTAGCTATGACTGTAACACTACATTCTGCACTCTCTACGAACAGTATGCTTTGTCTGTATAGAGCGCAAGAAACAATACTTTTCACTGTAAATACATGTGACAATAATAAACCAAATCAAATTAAATCAGATCAGAATAAAAGTGGGGAGGTTTTGCTGCAACGAGACAGGACAGTGATGAGACCCCACCAAGAATAGCATGTACAATTCTGATCTGCTTATTTAAAAGAGGGATATACCTTCATCAACATGTCCCATTATCCAGCCTCACACATTGCTCTTCTATTCTTCCCTCCCTTGGGTGCCGAGCTCTTTTATTTTTAATTCACTTACACAATGTGGGAGTCGCTGGCGTATTGCCCATCCCTTGCTGTCCTTCAAAAGGTGGTAGCGAGCTGTCTTCTGGAGGTGCTACAGTCCATGTGGTGTACATACACCCACAGTGCGGTTAGGGAGAGTTTCAGAATTTTGACCCAGCGGCAGCGAAAGAACGACGGTATATGTCCAAGTCAGGATGGTGGGTGGCTTGGAGGGGAGCCTCCAGGTGGTGGTTTTCCCAGGTATCTGCTGCTCTTGTCCTCCAAGATGGTAGTGGTCGTGGCTTTGGAAGGTGCTGCCGAAGGAACCTTGGTGAGTACCTGCAGTGCAACTTGTAGATGGTACACGTAGCTGCTACTGAGTGTGGGTGGTGGAGTGCCAACCACCCCACAGCATAAGTGGTGCTGTCGCCATAGCAATGTGGTGATTCTGTGGAACCACTTTTTGAATGATGATGCAGAAGCTGATCTAATGTGAAGCTTCGGGGCGGAGGTTAGTCCTAGCTGGTTTAGCTCCTGCTCGGCCTTTTAGACACTCTTCCAAATCCCAGCCAAGACCCGACCTCTCTGCCTATCACGGCTCAATTGGAGTTCATTAATTGAGTTTTGTTATTAACTTGCAGTCTGCCCATGTGTCCAGCAATCGGGATTAATAAAACACTGCGACCATCTGCTTCCTGAGACCTGCGCCAACTGCCAAAGCAAGGAGGACACACGTTGGCGACGAGGAACTATCAGGGAGTGACATTTGATTAACTCTTTCGGCACCGAGCAACTGGTCAGATTAAATACAGGACAGAGGAGATCCTTCACCATTCAGCAGTAAAGCATTTTTGATTTGATTTGATTTGATTTATTATTGTCACATGTATTAACAAAGAGTGAAAAGTATTGTTTCTTGCAGACAAAGCATACCGTTCATAGAGAAGGAAACAAGAGAGTGCAGAATGTAGTGTTACAGTCATAGCTAGGGTGTAGAAAAAGATCAATTTAATGCAAGGTAAGTCATCATAGAAATCAAAGAAACCCTACAGTGCAGAAGGAGGCCATTCGGCCCATCGAGTCTGCACCGACCACAATCCCACCCAGGCCCTACCCCCACATATTTACCCGCTAATCCCTCTAACCTATGCATCCCAGGACTCTAAGGGGCAATTTTTAACCTGGCCAATCAACCTACCCACACATCTTTGGACTGTAGGAGGAAACTGGAGCACCCGGAGGAAACCCACGCAGACACGAGGAGAATGTGCAAACTCCACACAGACAGCGACCCGAGCCGGGAATCGAACACAGGTCCCTGGAGCTGTGAAGCAGCAGTGCTAACCACTGTGCCACCGTGCCGCCCCAGTCATAGTCCATTCAAAAGTCTGACAGCAGCAGGGAAGAAGCTGTTCTTGAATCGGTTGGTACGTGACCTCAGACTTTTGTATCTTTTTCCCGACGGAAGAAGGTGGAAGAGAGAACGTCCGGGGTGCGTGTGGTCCTTAATTATGTTGGCTGCTTTGCCGAGGCAGTGGGAAGTGTAGACAGAGTCAATGGATGGGAGGCTGGTTTGCGTGATGGATTGGGCTACATTCACGACCTTTCGTAGTTCCTTGCAGTCTTTGGCAGAGCAGGAGCCATACCAAGCTGTGATACAACCAGAAAGAATGCTTTCTATGGTGCATCTGTAAATTTGGTGAGAATCGTAGCTGACATGCCGAATTTCCTTAGTCTTCTGAGAAAGTAGAGGCGTTGGTGGGCTTGCTTAACTTAATGAACTGTCCAATCGTAAAAACAGTTGTTGCACTTCAACCTGAACAGAAGAGCCAAAGGAATTTAAATGAGCCTTTGCACCAGTTTCTCTTTCACGTTGCCACCTTTGATCCCTTTGGACCTTTATCAAATAGGAAACACCTTATAGAATCATAGAGATTTACATCATTGAAACAGGCCCTTCGGCCCAACTTGTCCATGTCATCCTTTATCTATTGTCAAAGTCTGGGAGCAGGGGAAGGGGTAGTTTGGATGGTCCAGGGACAGAACCAGGAGCACATGGAATGGTCCTGAAGCAGGAGAAGGAGATAAACACATCTGAAGAAGGAAATAACGAAAGAAAGGAAAAGGGGAAAGAAAGAGAAGGGAAAGAAAATGATTCATGAGACCATCTCCCCTGGAGGTCTAATGGTTAGGATTCGGCGCTTTCATCACCGCGCCTTGGTTCCATTCACAGTCAGCGAATGAAGATTTATTCAGGGCGATACTGTGGTTAGTACGGCTGCCTCACAGCGCCAGGGACCCGGGTTCAATTCCCAGCTTGGGTCACTGTGTGGAGTCTGCACGTTCTCCCGGTGTCTATGTGGGTTTCCTCCGGGTGCTCCGGTTTCCTCCCACAGTCTAAAAATGTGTGGGTTAGGTGGATTGGCCATGATAAATTGCCCCTTCATGTCAGGCGAATTAACTAGGGTAAATTCATGGGGTTATGGTGATAGGGCCTGGGTGGGATTGAGGTCGGTGCAGACTTAATGGGCCGAATGGCCTCCTTCTTCACTGCAGGATTCTATGATTCTATGAAAAGTCTTTTATGACACAAGACCCTTGACATTCAATGGTGTTCCCATCACTGACTCCCCCCCACTGTCAACATCCTTGGGGTTACCATTGACCAGAAACTCAACTGGACTCACCACATAAACACAGTGGCTACAAGAGCAGGTCAGAGGCTGGGAATACTGCGGCGGGTAACTCACCTCCTGACTCCCCAAAGCCTATCCAACATCAACAAGGCACAAGTCAGGAGTGTGATGGAATCTCCACTTGCCTGGATGGGTGCGGCTCCAACAACACTCAAGAAGCTCAACACCATCCAGGACAAAGCAGCCCCGCTTGATTAACACCACATCCACAAATATCCACTCCCTCCACCACCGACGCTCAGTAGCAGCAGAGTGTACTATCTACAAGATGCACTGCAGCAATTCACCAAAGATCCTTAGACAGCACCTTCCAAACCCACGACCATTTCCATCTGGAAGGACAAGGGCAGCAGATACATGGGAACACCGCCACCTGCAAGTTCCCCTCCAAGCCACTCACCATCCCGATTTGGAACTATATCACCGTTCCTTTGCAGTCGCTGGGTCAAAATCCTGGAATTCCCTCCCTAACTGCATTGTGGATCAACCCACAGAACGTGGACTGCAGCGATTCAAGGCGGCAGCTCACCACCACCTTCTCAAGGGCAACTAGGGATGGGCAATAAATGCTGGCCTAGCCAGCGACGCCCATGTCCCACGAATGAATTTAAAAAAGACAACACAAAGTACTTTACAGCCAATTAAGCACTTACAAAGGTCTTTATAGCAACCCATTAATTGATCAGGAATGGAAGGAGTTTTCCAATCTCACTGCACAAGCTGCTCTGATCAAACAATTGGCCAATGTATCTGAGATAAATTCCTAACATTGAGGTCGATAATAGTTTATAAAAATAGAATTCTTTGTCGAGTTTAATGAATCAAGCGCCTGGAATCTATCTCATTGATTTCGCTACAGCTGGGTGTGTCTGAAATGTGAGGAAAAGATCTCCACTGAGCTTTCGAGAGAAATGGATCAAAAAGAATAAAAGGTCAGAGAACAATGGAAAATTCTACAACAACAAAACAAGACAGTCTACACGAGAGAGAGAGACAGAGATAGACAGAGACAGAGAGAGGGAGCGAGTGTGAAAGAGATAGAGAGAGACAGATAGAGACAGAGAGATTGAGATAGAGAGACAGGGATAGATACAGAGAGACAGAGAGAGAGAGACAAAGAGAGAGAGAGAGACAGAGAGAGAGAGAAACAGAGAGAGAGACAGAGATAGAGAGAGAGAGCTAGAGAGGGAGACAGAGAGAGAGAAAGAGAGAGAGAGATAGAGAGACACAGAGAGAGAGACAGAAAGAGAAAGAGAGACAGATAGAGACAGAGAGATAGAGAGACAGAGATAGATACAGACAGAGAGACAGAGACAGAGAGAGAAAGACAGGGAGAGATACAGAGAGAGAGAGACAGAGACAGAGAGAGACACAGAGACAGGGAGAGAGAGAGTAAGAGAGAGAGAGAGAGAGACAGAGAGACAGATAGAGAGAGAATCAGATAGAGAGAGATTCAGACAGTGACAGACAGAGATAGAGGGTGGGATTTTACGGCCTTGCTTGACCCAAAACCGTAAAATCCCATCCAAGGTCAATGGACCTTCCCATGCTCTGCCCCTCGCCTGCTCCGATTCCGGCCAGAGAGAGAGACAGACAGAGATAGACGGAGAGACAGAGAGAGAGTGAAAGAGAGAGACAGAGAGAGTCAGAGATAGAGAGAGAAACAGAGAGAGAGAGAGAGAAAGAGACAGAGAGAGAGAAAGAGACGGAGAGATACAGAGAGAGAGGGAGCGGGGTGGATCATGTGTGATTTTCATCCTCATCAGAATCCACTCCAATTCAGACAATCGGAATAGTTCCAGCATTCTATTTCTTTATCTTAATGTTGTGTAATTAGTCCCTCACCCTCGCTCGGCTGACCTCCCTGTGTCTAATTCCCTGTCCGATTTGTTTCCCCACCCAATGCACCACAAAAACAAGATGTCAGCAGCTGGGTGACCTTTTGTCAGTCAGACCCTTCATTCAAAGCCACAAAGGCCGATTCACGCAGTGATCTGAATGTTAACATAGGGCAGGGAGATGCCGAGTTCAAATGAGCAGAGACTAAGAGAGCTGTGGTTGTGATCGTCACACCGGCATGTTAAGAGACTGACACCCTGAAGAAAGATGAACTGCCTTGAATATTGGATGTGGAGATGCCGGCGTTGGACTGGGGTAAACACAGTAAGAAGTTTAACAACACCAGGTTAAAGTCCAACAGGTTTATTTGGTAGCAAAAGCCACACAAGCTTTCGGAGCTCCAAGCCCCTTCTTCAGGTGAGTGGGAATTCTGTTCACAAACAGAGCATATAAAGACACAAACTCAATTTACATGAATAATGGTTGGAATGCGAATACTTACAACTAATCAAGTCTTTAAGAAACAAAACAATGTGAGTGGAGAGAGCATCAAGACAGGCTAAAAAGATGTGTATTGTCTCCAGACAAGACAGCCAGTGAAACTCTGTGGGGGTTACAAATAGTGTGACATGAACTTGGCCAAGTTCCGCACACACGAGGACGGCCTCAACCGGGATATTGGGTTCATGTCACACTATTTGTAACTATATTGAGACAATACACATCTTTTTAGCCTGTCTTGATGCTCTCTCCACTCACATTGTTTTGTTTCTTAAAGACTTGATTAGTTGTAAGTATTCGCATTCCAACCATTATTCATGTAAATTGAGTTTGTGTCTTCATATGCTCTGTTTGTGAACAAAATTCCCACTCACCTGAAGAAGGGGCTTGCAGCTCCGAAAGCTTGTGTGGCTTTTGCTACCAAATAAACCTGTTGGACTTTAACCTGGTGTTGTTAAACTTCTTATTGAATATTGGAGTCACTACTCTCCTCATTCTTGGACAGTTGAGGATGACTTGCTCCCACTCTGCTTCATAAAAACAGAAAATGCTGGAAAATCTCAGCAGATCTGACTGTATCTGTGGAGAGAGAATAGAGCCAACGTTTCGAGGCTGGATGACCCTTCGTCAAAGCTGAAGACCAAGAAAATGGGACAAGAGGACAAGATTTATTTTGGAAGAGTTGGGGGTGGGGGAGGCTTGCAATGAAAGGGATGCCATAGACAAAAAGACAAAAGGATTATTTGGTGTATTGTGTGCCGTTCCGGTTGGCACACTATCAGAAGGACGTGGAATCTTTGGAGAGAGTGCAAAAGAGGTTCACCAGGGTGTTGCCTGGTCTCGAGGGTGTTGGCTATGAGGAGAGGTTCAACAAACTAAGATTGTTTTCACTGGAAAGACAGAGGCTGAGGGACAACCTGTTAGAGGTCTACAAAATTCTGAGAGGCAAAGACAGGGTGGATAGTCAGAAGCTTTTTCCCAGGGTGGAAGTGTCAGTTACAAGGGAGCACAAGTTCAAGGTGAGAGGGGGAAAGTTTAAGGGAGATGTGCGGGGGAAGTTTTTCGCACAGAGAGTGGTGGGTGCCTGGAACGCGCTGCCAGAGCAGGTGGTGGAAGCAGGTACATTAGCAACATTTACCTGGTTGGGTACATGAATAGGAAAGAAATAGAGGGATACCGACCGAGTAAGGACAGAAGGTTTTTCTTAGTTTAGTGAGGGCACCATGATCGGCACTGGCTTGGAGGGCCGAAGGGCCTGTCCCTGTGCTGTAACTTCCTTTGTTCTTTCTTTGTTCTTTGATTGCGAAAGGTGGCAGTAAAGGTTGAGAATGGTGCTAATAGCAGCCCATGAAGAGATCGGAATGTGTAAATGGCAGAACAAAGGTGTAGAGTGTCACAAGACCACCTGATGTATGTGGCAGATGTCCCTGGTGGAGTGGGGGCGGGGGGTGGGGAGGGGAGGGGGGGCAGGCGAAGGTTGGGGGCAGTGTGCGGAATAAGATGGAGAGCGATATTTTTAAGAAGTAGACAAATGCAATGATGGGAGAATTGAAAATTAAAAACAATTATATTAATATGAAGTAGCAAAATGGATTAATAAGATAAAGAGAAATAAAATAAGTGAAGTGAAATTCCCTTAGTCGCCACAGTGCGGCGACAGTTTGGGTCAATGCACCTAACCAGCACGTCTTTCAGAAGGTGGGAGGAAACCAGAGCACCCGGAGGAAACCGGGGAGAACGTACAGACTCCACACAGACAGTGATCCAAGCCGGGAATCGAACCCGGGTCCCTGGCGCTGTGAAACAGCAGTGCTAACCCACTGTGCCATCCTGCCGCCCCTGCTACCGAGATGGACTGGAGGTGCAGGAGAGAGTTCATCCTCTGAAGTTGTTGAACTCAATGTTCTGTCCGGAAGGCTGTAAAGTGCCCAATCGGAAGATGAGGTGCTGTTCCTCCAGTTTGCGTTGAGGTTTGCTGGAACATTGCCAAAGGCCAAGGACGGACATGTGGACAGGAGAGCAGGGCGGTGTGTTGAAGTGGCAAGCGACAGGAAGGTCAGGGTCCTGCTTGCCGACAGAGTGAAGGTGTTCAGCAAAGTGGTCACCCAGTCTACGTTTGGTCTCTCCAATGTAGAGTAGACCGCATTGGGAGCAGCGAATGCAATGGAGCAGATTGGAGGAGGTGCATGAGAAGCGCTGCTTCACCGGAAAGGGGTTGTTTGGGCCCTGGGACGGTGAGCAGGGAGGAGATAAAGGGGAAGGTGTTGCACCTTCTACGATTGCATGGGAAGATGCCGTGGGCAGGGGGGGGAGTGAGGTGTTGGGTGTGATGGAGGAGTGGACCAGGGTGTCCCGGAGAGAGCGGTCCCTGCGGAACGCTGACAGGGAGAGTGACGGGAAGATGTGTTTGGTGGTGGCAACAGGCGGTTTGATAGCTGCTGGGATGGCTGCGTTCTCTTTTCTCACGTCCTGAGGTGGGGCTGGAACCTGATGATTCGGAAATATAAAAAATACTACTGGGCCAAGTTGAGTCACAGACCCAAGCAATGTCCCCAGAGCCTACCTTCATCTACCCTAATCCCTCATTATCTCCCTCCCTCTGGTACCTCAGTGCTGACTAGACATGGGATCGCACTGTACAAGGTAAAACAAGACGTGTGATCTCATTCAGCCACAACAGTTAAACAAGGTACATGATCTCATCAAGTTGCTTCATATTAAATTATATTGTATCGTTCAATTACTGTAATCAGTGCAATCAGAAAACTGGCACAAGTGCACCTGTAACTGAATGAATAAGCATTGCTACCATCAAAACACACATGAAAAGGACAGAATCGCATTGATACAGCACCTTTTGGGAAGTGCTTTACGGTCAAAGCACTTTTGAAGTGACCACTGTTACAGTACATTGTAGAAGGCAAGCTAGCACGGGAAAGTCAGATAATCCATTCTTTTCCAATGATGTTGATTGAGAGATAAACATTGTCCAGGACACCATGGAAGGGGAACTCCCTTCCTCTTCTTGGCAATAGTGCCATGGGATCTCTTATGCTCAGCTTAATAGAAACTAGAAGCAGCAGTAGGCCTGTTCCTGTGCTGTAACTTCCTTTGTTCTTTCTTTGTTCTTTGATTGCGAAAGGTGGCAGTAAAGGTTGAGAATGGTGCTAATAGCAGCCCATGAAGAGATCGGAATGTGTAAATGGCAGAACAAATGTGTAGAGTGTCAAATGACTACCTGATGTATGTGGCAGATGTCCCTGGTGGAGTGGGGGCGGGGGGGGGGGGGGGGGGGGGGGAGAGAAGGTTGGGGGCAGTCTTCTCCAGCATTCATTATGGTCGTGGCTGATCATAAAATTCAATATCCTGATCCCCTTCCCCCCCCCATATCCCTTGATCCCTTTAGCCTCAAGAGTTTTATCTAATTTCTTCTGGAAATCACACAGTGTTTTGGCCTCAACTACATTCTGTGGTGGTGAATTCCACACATTCACCACTCTCTGGGTGAAGAAATTTCTCCTCACCTCAGTTCTAAAAGGTTCACCCCTTATCCTCAAACTATGACTCCTAGCTCTGGACTCCCCCACCACTGGGAACATTCTTTCTCAATCTACCCTGTCTAACTTTGTTAGAGTTTTATACGTTTCTATGAGATCCTCTCTCACTCTTCTAACCTCCAGCGAATATAATCCTAACCGACTTAGTCTCTCCTCATATGACAGACCTGCCATCCCAGAAATCAGCCTGGTAAACCTTCGCTGCACTCCCTCTATAGCAAGGCCATCCTTCCTCAGATTAGGACACCAAAACTGCTTGGAGGGTTGCGGTTTAAAGCTGGCACCTACAAAAGGGTGGCACGGTGGCAAGTGGTTATTAGCAAAATGAGGACTTTATTGGCTATCACAGTGGTTAATACTGCTGCCTCATAGTGCCAAGGACCCAAATTCAATTCCGGCCTTGAGTTACTGTTTGTGTGGAGTTTGCACGTTCTCCCTACATCTGCGTGGGTTTCCTCCAGGTGCTCCGGTTTCCTCCCATAATCCAAAGATGATGGTTAGGTGGATTGGCCATGCAAAATTGCCCCTTAGTGCCCCAAGATGCTAGATGGATTAGCAATGGTAAATGTGTGGGGTTACGGGGATAGGGCAGGGGAGCGGGTCTGGGTAAGATGTTCTGTCAGAGAATAGGTGCAGACTCGATGGGCTGAATGGGCCTCCTTCCGCACTGTAGGGATTCTATGAATACTGCACTGGAGGGGTGTGTGGTCAAGTCTTTGGAGTGGGAGTTGCTTCAATCCACAATCTTTTGAGGGACTGAGTCAAGGCTTTTACAGAAATGTCCCAAGGCTTCCATTAATGGTGTGGATTTGGGGGTGGTGGTAGTTCTCATTATGCAATGACCAGCCCTGGACAATGCAGAGGGGGAATATCTATTACTGGTTTATGATTCCACTAGACAGGCAAAGGTGGAAACCTTACCCCCATTAGGAGACAGGAGAGAGTCGGCAGAAACACGATCCCATGGTCAATTGGAAGGCGATGGCCTAGTGATATTATCACTAGATTATTAATCCAGAAACTCCACTAATGTTCTGGGGACCTGGGTTCGAATCCCGCCACGGCAGATGGTGGAATTTGAATTCAATAAAAAATATCTGGAATTAAGAATCTACTGATGACCATGAAACCATTGTCAATTGTTGGAAAAACCCATTGTTGGTTGATTGTTGGTTCACTAATGTCCTTTAGGGAAGGAAATCTGCCATCTTTACCTGGTTTGACCCAAGTGTGACTCCAGGGCCACAGCAATGTGGTTGACTCTGAACTGCCCTCTGATGTGGCCTAACCAAGGGCAACTAGGGATGGGCAATAAATGCTGGCCAGCCAGCGACGCCCATATCCCATGAATGAACAAAATAAAATGTCTTTCTGACAACTCAGACTGCCGCAGGAAGGATAGTCACTTGCACTAACTACCGCAGGCAGCCAGTGGCTAGAAGTCACTACTTTCTGAACTAGAAGGTGAGAGGAGGGAATTGAAATGTGATCTACGTGAAGCAGACATCCCACAAGAGTCTGGCTGGCAAATGACTATTCACCAGGTGCGCTACAACTCCCTGTGTACCGACACACCCAAAGCTGTGCAGACATCAACGAGGTGTATAATTGGAGGAGACAGTTGGATAGCGACTAAAAATAGGATGCTGAGGTGTCCAATTTCATAGAGGCCAGCAATGAACGCATCGAGTCATCTCACTCCATTTAATAGTCTCAGATTAGTTGTTGGACAGGTTAAGTTACTCATTTCCTCTTCAAAGCATCTCCTTCCTGATTTTGTTTTCAATTGTAAGTAATAAGTAACCTACTGCAAGAGGGCTTGAAGATTCTACTCAAGCAGACAGTGGAACCAGTCACCTGGCTGCTCAGATCCTTGTGGGTGACTTCAACAATGTGCATTTGTATAACGCCTTTGAAATGGCAAGGCATTTCAAAGCATTGCACAGGACTGTTATCAAATTAAGTTTGACACCAAGCCCATAAAGGCCCTATCCCCGTAACCCCATGTATTTACCCTCCTAATACCCCCGACACGATGGGTGAATTAAACATGGCCAATCCACCTAACCTGTACATCTTTGGAGTGTGGGAGGAAACCAGAGCACCCGGAGGAAACCCACGCAGACACGGGGAGAACGTGCAAACTCCACGCAGACAGTGACCCGAACCTGGGTCCCTGGCACTGTGAGGCAGTAGTGCTAACCACTGTGCTACTGTGTTGCCCGTCTTGACTATTTAGCACTGTGGGGTATCTGAACTAGATTGTTTGGAAGTTGTGAATCGATGACTAGATTTAGCTCCTTTGATATCACTTGAGATACCAAGCAGGACATTCAAGGTGTCGAATAATTGTCCACATTTTAGAAACATCCGGATGGTGTCGCACCCAGAACTCAACAATTCACAATTTGCAGCCCTGGCGGGTTCTCTGTAGACAAACAGACAACACTTACAACAGTCACGCTGGGTTAAGCTTGACATCAAAGTCTGTTGTAGCTTGGGTTTTTTTTAAACTCTCGGGATTGTGTTAAAGGAATCTTGAGAAAGCTAAAGGTGAGAAGAGTTTCATTGTGTTTTTGTCAGGCTTGCTAATGATCAGACAATTTATTCTGACCCGTCAATGGAGCACTGGTGATGGAATCCTCTGAGATGCGGGATTGGACAGTTATCTAACCCTCAAGAATTGTTCAAAATCACACTGGCCGGACCCACGGCCTCGTTTCTCCTTCAAAAGACCAAGAAACCCTTTTGATGTTGCGTGAGGAAGCCTCACATCACAATGCTGGTTTATTGAACGATAGTTAACACTATATACAGACAACTTCATCACAGAATCAGGTCTAGTCCCACTGACTCCCCAGCTCACACTGCAGGACGGCACAGTGGTTAACAGTGCTGCCTCACAGCGCCAGGGACCCGGGTTCAATTCCAGCCTCGGGCCACCGTCAGTGCGGAGTCAGCACATTCTCCCCGTGTCTGCGTGGGTTTCCTCCGGGTGCTCCGGTTTCCTCCCACAGTCCAGAAATGTGCGGGTTAGGTGGACTGGCCAGGCTGAATTGACGCCAGTGTCAGGGGATTAACAGGGTAAATATGCAGGGTGACAGGAATAGTGCCTGGGTGGGACAATGGTCGGTGCAGACTCAACGGGCCGAATGGCCTCCTTCACCACTGTGGGGATTGTGTGAAATTGATCCACCTACCAGAACCAATGCCCTTAAACCCGATAGGCTGAGGTTCACGTGCTCCATTCCTATAGGCTCCCCAAGGGTCATGTGACCCACATACAACTGCCCCTTCCCGGGGCCATGCTATCACAGGTCCGATCCCACAGATCGCAAGCAAATCCAGACTGGAGAAAGCAAGAATACATGAATTAAGAAAAGCTTCAAGTAGCCCTTTCCGTTTTACAGAACCCAAGGTCGATCACAGATGGTCGTGAACTTTCTGAGGGAGTTCTCCTCCAATCCTCTTCCATCACCAAAGACAATAAAGGAAAACTCCTGAATAATCAGTCACCCTCCCACCTGCACAATTTAACCCAGGCCTGCTCCTCTTCATCTAACACATTTAGTCTAGTTTTATTTATTATTGTCACAAATAGGCTTATATTAACACTGCAATGAAGTTACTGTGAAAATCCCCTTGTCGCCACACTCCGGCGCCTGTTCAGGTACACTGAGGGAGAATTTAGCACGGCCAATGCACCTAACCAGCGTGTCTTTCGGATTGTGGGAGAAAACCGGAGCACCCGGAGGAAACCCACGCAGACACGGGGAGAACAAAGGACAGAGAACAAAGAAAATTACAGCGCAGGAACAGGCTCTTCGGCTCTGCAAGCCTGCACCGAGCATGCTACCCAACTTAACTAAAACCCCCTACCCTTTCAGGGACCATATCCCTCTATTCCCATCCGATCCAAATATTTGTCAAGACGCCCCTTAAAAATCACTATCGTATCTGCTTCCACTACCTCCCCCGGCAACGAGTTCCAGGCACCCACTACCCTCTGTGTAAAAAAATCTGCCTCGTACATCTCCTTTAAACCTTGCCCCTCGCACCTCAAACCTGTGCCTCCTAGTAATCAACTCTTCCACCCTGGGAAAAAGCTTCTGACTATCCACTCGGTCCATGCCCCTCATAATCTTGTAGACTTCTATCAGGTCGCCCCTCAACCTCCGTCGTTCCAGTGAGAACAAGCCAAGCTTCTCCAACCTCTCCTCATAGCTGATGCCCTCCATACCAGGCAACATCCTGGTAAATCTTTTCTGTACCCTCTCCAAAGCCTCTCCGAAGAACGTGCAGACTCCACACAGAAAGTTACCCAAGCCGGGAATTGAACCCGGGTCCCTGGCACTGTGAGGTAGCAGTGTTAACCACTGTGCCACCGTGCCGCCTCAAGCCTCAGTAGCACAGAAACACACGGTATTCCCTCCGTCCGTATCAATTCCTGTAACCGCCAGTCCCAGTTCTTACCAGATATTTATCCAATTCATTTTTTTAAGCTTTAACTAGCTCAGCTTTAATAACAATTGCTGAAGGAAAGCAAATATAAAATGAACCCAGTAAAATACGAGGCCCTTTACGGAACGAGCTGCTCCACAGTGTAAGACGGTCATTGTGACTAGCCAGAAGAGGATGGAGACACTAAACTGAGCTGCCAAAGGGCCTTTAGAAAGCGATATCGCGGAATCTCAAGGATCCACTGCAATTATACAGTCTGCTCTCCTCAGGCTAGATTCTTTCCCTTCTTATAGAAGCTACACAGAAAAGAGTATCACCTGTCCATTTTATAGAGTGAGGCTCTGGTTTCCTCCCCATTCTCTATCAGATGTTCTCACAATGGAATTCAAGTACAGTGGAATCACAATCACATTGCTACAAACTCGTGACCACGGTGCTAGAGGCTCCAGCCATCTTGCCGCAGCTCGTTGCTGGGGCCAATATTCATCTCGGAGTCGAGCCGCTGAGAGTTCGCAGGACGTGTGACATCAAGTGTTACAGCCCAGGCCAAAGCAATCTGCACCTGGCTCCCCCCCCAAGTGTACGATTTTCAACATTGCTTAATCACAACAAGGGGGTGAATTTTCCCATTCTGCCACCCGTCACGGGAATAGGAGCGGGTGAGGGGCAGACCATGGAAATGTCCGTTGACTTCGAGGGGGATTTTTTGGTTTCGGGGCGAGCACGGCCAAAAAAATCCCACCCAAGGGACAATATTTAATCGAGGTGATGGGGGTTCGGCAAGAGCCCCTTGTCATCCCCCACGGGGAAGGCCAACAGGATGGCCAGTGATTTGATTTGATTTATTATTGTCGCATGTATTAGTATACAGTGAAAAGTATTGATTCTTGCGCGCTATACAGACAAAGCATACCGTTCATAGAGAAGAAAAGGAGAGAGTGCAGAATGTAGTGTTACAGTCAAAGCTAGAGTGTAGAGAAAGATAAGAGATTTAACTAGAGCATTGTTAGAGAGTTTAAAAGTGTTAGGATGAAGTTTTAGAAACATAGAACGAGAGTAAAAGATTGAATTAGAAGGTATGCTGGGTACAGCTTGCAAGAAGTCGCCTCACTCCGGCTCCATCTTGAGATGGCTGACATTCCCAAGGATGAAAGACCCTGGTGGCACAAATCTCTCCCCAAAAGAGTTCATTGCAGGCATTAGGGTGGCACGGTGGCACAATGGTTAGCACGGCTACCTCACAACGCCAGGGACCTGGGTTTGATTCCGGTCTTGGGTGACTGTGTTGAGTTTGAACATTCACCCCCATGTCTGCGTGGGTTCCTCCAGGTGCGCCGGTTTCCTCCCACAGTCCAAACATGTGCGGGTCAGGTGAATTGGCCGTGCCAAATTGCTCCTTAGTGTCCCAAGATATGTAGGTCAGGTGGATTAATCATGGTAAATGTGTGGGGTTACAGAGACAGAGCGGAGGAGAGGGCCTGGGTGAGATGCTCTGTCAGATAGTTGGTGCGAACTTGATGGGCTGAATGGCCTCCTTCTGCAGTGTAGTGATGCTATGATTCCATAATGCCCTTGAGAACAGCGGTAGGTGCAGCAGTGAGTCCAGGGAGAGGCCAAAGATGGCCAAGGGACTCAGGCCGTATGTGAGGGAGGATGGGATAGGGGTCGCGGTGGTTGAGGGAGTGGGGGAGGGGCAGGAAGGGCAGCAGCAAGGCTGGAGGGAAGGTTGCTTTCAATGGGAAAGAAGTGTCTTTGAATGAGGCATGAAGCCCCTTCCCCACCCAATTCCTGGGGAGTCAGGCAACTCCGACAGGGTTTGCTTTTCCCGGCTCCCTGCTTGGTTACCGCCCACCCACTCATCGCTAGTTGACTACCGGTGGCTGTGGGATGAGGCCCGTAAGTGACCAGACTTAATCGAGACATCAGGGAGGCATTAGGGCCCCCACCCGGTGCTCTCCTGCTCGGTTAACTGACCCCTGCCTTCAAACCGAGAATAAAATCCTGCTCAAGGTCTAACAATCCTAGCTGAATTTCCTGACCACCTCCCGTCCCACCACAGAGAGCACGCGCGCGCGCACACACAACACTCACACGCACGCACACATACGCACGCACACTCACACGCTCACATGCACACACACTCACACACACACACAAAACACACACACACACAGGGGAGACAAGATGGGAAGTTGTGGGGGTGGTGGGAGTAAGAGAAAAAGCTTGCAATCATAGAATCCCTACAGCGCAGAAGGAGACCATTCGGCCCATCGAGCCTGCACCAACAACAATCCCAGCCAGGCCCTATCCCCGTAACCCCACATATTTACCCTGCTAGTCCCCCTGACACGAAGGGGCAATTTATCATGGCCAATCGACCTAACCTGCACATCTTTGGAGTGTGGGGGGAAACCCACGCAGACACGGGGAGAACATGCAAACTCCACACAGGCAGTCACCCGAGGCCGGAATTGAACCCGGGTCCCTGGCATTGTGATGCAGCAGTGTTAACCACTGTGCCACCGCGCCAAAATTGTAGGGATGTGGGGTAGGAGCTGATGAGTATGACTAACCCGACTATTCTTCCAAAGAGTTTAAAGTTTATTTATTCGCGTCACAAGTAGGCTTACGTTAACACTGCAATGAAGTTAGACTGGATGGACTGAATGACGTGACTCTGTGTTCGATGATTTTAAACCTCGTATTCATCCATTGGGCTGTTAGGTATCTGGAACACTGTTGGTCCACTGAGGCAGACTCCGCGACACATGGTGGTTGGCAAATCTGAACCAGCCTCCGTCGCTAGGCAACTGCAAAATCTTGGCAAACCTCTTTGTTTTGAAACTGAGAAACCAAGTGACAGCCAAGGCCCACAAAGGCAGGGACATTGGCAAGGTTTAAAACCAGGCCAAGCACATCAGGAAGTCATCACGTGATGCCATGCTTGGCTTGTCTAAACGGATATAGATTGTGGGATCGAGGAAGGATTCAGGAAGGTACTGAGGCAAGGGAGGGTGGCGGAGGGCGAATTAGTATTGATTTTAATAAACAGAGGACCAGTTATAGAAAGGCAGGTTTCCAGCACAGACTGGGGTCACTTGCTTCATTGCATCCGCGCTGGATTGTGAGAGAACATTCTACGAAGCATCTCACCGCCCCAGCTGCGCTCGCCCCATCACTCTGCAACTTTCCCTGCCTCCCATCTTGTCCATTTTTCCATCTGAAAGACGCAATCGGCATTGTCTCAATTACTCCCCGAGGCAAAACATACCACATTCTAACAACCATCTGTGTAAAGAAATCTCTCGCAACCTCTCTGCTCATTCTTATCGCCAAGGTTTTTAATTTGATGTCTCCTTGACAATGGCCCCCCAGAGGATATAGTTTTTCTCCAGTCACCCAAGTAAATCCCTTCATAATTAAAAAACCTCTATTAAAAAGAAAGATTGCATCTGTATAACATCTTCCACAACCCAAGGGCATCCCAGCCAATATTCCAATTCTTTTTTTCGCATAGTCAATGGACTAACTGGTGGTGGCCAATTTATACACAGCTAGCTCTGACAAACAGCAATTTGTTAATGGCCAAGTAATCTGTTTTCTTTTAATGTAATATGTTGATTGAGAAATAAATATCAGCCCTGGAGAAACAAACCTGCTCTTCTTCCGAACACTGCCATGAAGATCTTTTACAACGGAGAGCAAAGATTCGGATTAATGTCTCAATCCTAAACATGGCACCTCTGACAGAGCAGCACTCTCCGCTCAGGCATTTTTCTTCCATTCATTCAGGGGATGTGGGCACAGCTGGCTGGCCAGCATTTATTGTCTATTCCTAGTTGCCCAAGGGCAACCACATTGCAGTGGACCTGGAGTCACATGTAGGCCAGGCCAGGTAAGGACAGCAGATTTCCTTCCCTAAAGGACATTAGTGAACCGGGATGGGTTTTAACGACAATTGACAATGGTTTCACAGTCATCAGTAGATTCTTAATTCCAGATTTTTATTGAATTCAAATTTCGCCATCTGCTGTGGTGGGATTTCCTGTTGGGGAGCACTTCAGCGGTCATGGGCATTCGGCCTCTGATATTCGGGTAAGTGTTCTCCAAGGCGGCCTTCGCGACACACGATGGTGCAGAGTCGCTGAGCAGAAACTGATAGCCAAGTTCCGCACACACGAGGACGGCTTCAACCGGGATATTGGGTTCATGTCACACTATTTGTAACCCCCACAGTTTGCCTGGACCTGCAGAGTTTCACTGGCTGTCTTGTCTGGAGACAATACACATCTTTTTAGCCTGTCTTGATGCTCTCTCCACTCACATTGTTTGTTTCTTAAAGACTTGATTAGCTGTAAGTATTCATATTCCAACCATTATTCATGTAAATTGAGTCTGTGTCTTTATATGCCCTGTTTGTGAACTGAATTCCCACTCACTTGAAGAAGGGGCTTGGAGCTCCGAAAGCTTGTGTGGCTTTTGCTACCAAATAAACCTGTTGGACTTTAACCTGGTGTTGTTAAACTTCTTACTGTGTTTACCCCAGTCCAACGCCGGCATCTCCACATTGTGGGATTTGAACCCAGGTCTCCAATGCATTATCCTGGCTCTCTGTCTTACCAGCCCAGTGACAATACCACTATGCCCCTGCCTCCCCTAAAGCAGCACAACATATTTGGGGCATAAAATCAAAATCAAAAGATTTGGAGAAGCACTGACCACGGCATCATCTATAACGGACTCTCCTATCCCCGGCCCACAGGCCTGGTGCAGCCACTGTTCCTCCTATCCTGGCCCCCGGAGCCAGTGTTCAAAACACCAGGAAGATCCTGCAAGGAGCTGCTCCTCCAATCACAGGCCATTCCTCTACTGTGGGAGAGAAACTGTCTCTGATTGGAGGAGCCGCGAACGGTATGCTTTAATCAGCCTGAAGCCCAATCACCAGTGACGGTGACTCTGCTGTGGAGGGAGAGGGTTTTCAGAGATAGGCGGAGAGAAAGAGAGAGTGTGCAAGAGGGAGCGAGAGCACAAGAGGGAGAGTGTTGAGGGAGAGTGTGAGGGAGCGTGCGAGGGAGCGTGTGAGGGAGAGCATGAGGGAGATCTCGAGGGACAGCACGAGGGAGAGCGTGAGGGAGAGCGTGAGGGAGAGTGTGAGGGAGAGTGTGAGGGATAATGTGAGGGAGAGTGTGAGGGAGAGTGTGAGGGAGAGTGTGAG